>NW_015654065.1:52798-76771 GCF_001515625.1 Sinocyclocheilus rhinocerous
GACTTAAACTACTTCAGTCTGTGTGCATTGAATTTATTTAATACACGAGTTTCACAATTTGAGTTGAATTACTGAAATAAATGAACTTTTCCACGACATTCTAATTTATTGAGATGCACCTGTATTCAAGTATTACATAAATTCAGAAAATTGTTTCCCTGGCAAACAAAAGGCTTTCAATGAGGGTTTGTTTTAGCTGCGCCCTCGTGTGGTAGCCTACATGTATTGCATGACTTCAATGCGTCACAAACATTTTACGTGTGACGTGATCACGCCACTGCAACTTCCGGTGTTTGCAAAGCTGTTTCTCTGTACAAATGAGTCTATGATTTTTTTTTTCGAAAGCTGTTCTTTTGTGTTTTTGTGAACATTCAGAACGGAAGAAACGGATCTAATTTACATAGGGATTCAGTGGCTAGTTTGAATTTCGCTGCGTAAGTTAGTTTGTTGACGAGTCTGTTTGTTTTGAGCCATAAACTAAGCTGTTGCCTTATTTATTGGACCTTGTATGTGGTTTGACAAACTTGCCACGAGACTAGAACTACATTTGTCTGTTTCACTGTTCTCTTAAGTATTACATAATGAACATTTTGCCCAAAAAGAGCTGGCATGTGCGCAATAAGGACAACATTGCGCGCGTGCGCCGCGACGAGGCTCAAGCTGCAGAGGAGCAACGCGAGATTCAGCGGCGAGTGGAACGCGCAGAGCAAGAGGTAACCATAGCAACCCACCATCATTCCACTGTTTCTAGGTTAATTTACTACATTCCCATTCCCTCCTGCACTCAGTGGCCCCGATGTATTTGTCCTCACAGAATTACTTTAAAATAAATAAAATGTGTATTTTGTCAATCTTTGTTTGCTTGGCATGTATCTTAAATATAATGCATGCTTAAATGCTATCTAAATGTTATGTTATGGCTTGAATTTTGAGCTGAATGTTGGTTTCTGATCTATCCATCTATCCCATAATTCCTCAGACTCGAACTGAGTATTTGAGAAAGAAAGCTCAAGCAGCCCTTCAGCAGACAGGAAAATGGACAGAGGATGGCGAGACGGCAGAGACAAGCCGAGGGGCCCGAGAAATCGACCACTTAAATCTGTTTCCTCTAGAGGACTCGTCTGAAAAGAAAGGAAATGCAGAATACCTCAGAGAGAAGAAGGAAGAGAAGGTGTGACAAAAAAGACACATCCTTACTTACAATATTAAGAGATGACATTATAGTTTTTATGCTGCACAGATGGTTTAAAATGGTCATTTTTGTGATATTTTAGGAGAAGCAGGAGCGTGCTATTGGTCTTTTAGTGTCTCTAGGTCCCGCTCCTGGAACAGAAGCAACTCCCTGGTACCTGAAAGGTGGAAAAGAAAAAGAAGAAGATAGAGACAAGAAAGAGAAAGGCAAAGACAAGCCAAGAACCATAACTGAAGAGGAGAGAGAAAAGAAAGACAGGAAGCTGAAAGACAGTTTGGATCCTCTTAAGGAAATGAAGAAAGCACTGGCAGTGAAGGACAGGAAGGAGAAAAAGCATAAGAAGAAGGAGAGGAAAGACAGAGGAGAGAAGAGGAGTGGAGAGAGGTGTGAAATACATTTTCTATTTCTGTCAACACCAATAAAGCATCTTGTCTGGCTACACAACAATGTAGTCACACTATATCCAAACCTTTTGAACAGTAGTATGTATGCGTTTAGAATTAGTGCGTTTTTGCTTTCAAATATCTTCCTGATGTCATGTTTAAAGAACTTAAAGGGGTCATAGGATGCCCATTTTCCACAAGTTGATATGATTCTTTAGGGTCTTAATGAAAGGTCTATAACATACTTTGGTTAAAATTTCTCATTGGTAGTGTAAAAAACACCCTTTTTACCCTCTCAAAAACAGCTCTGTTTTCAGCACGCTGTTCTAGTCCATGTTGCTTCAAATGCTAATGAGCTCTGCTGACCCCGCCCCTCTCTTCCGTGTGGTGACGAGCAGACCGTAAACTTCAGCTGCAAATCTTGCTAACTAGCAAATATTAGGAAAGGTAATTTGCAAAGACTCATAAAAACCCTTATACTCACTTCTTCTGTAGATAAAGCTAGATCACGAATGATTCGCGCGAACTTAAACACATTTAGGCAGATCGGGGATTGGCGCATTCCCTTCAAAAACGAAAGTAACGTTAATACTCTGCGTCTTCAGTGGCTCAGATGTCGGGAGTAAATGACGACTGCTATGTTCATTATTACATCCAACAGCATAACATCTCAATCGCTTAGGAGACATTCTTGTCTTCCCCTGCACGGGAGTCGACACAATGGCAGACAGCTCTCAGCTCACTTAGGGCGGGTCGAAGGTAAGACGGCCTTGTCAATCAAACAATCGTAGGAGCGGCCTGTGCAGAACTACGTCATTCTGACAGGAATCTCAGAACAACCTGATTTGAGAAGGGATTTTAAAATAGGGATTTTTAAAAAAACACTGGGTGGATTTTTATCATTATAGGGTGGATGTGTACACACACTTCCAACATACATTTATGTTCAAACAACAACAAAAGTTAATTTTGCATCCGATGACCCCTTTAAAAGAGTTTCCATTTTTTTTCTGTTGTGTAGAATTAAATCACTGCAGTCTAGAATTACAAACAAATGCAAAAGTGTTACATAAATTAGACTCTGAGAATTGTTTCCCTTGCAAACAAGTTCACGTATGCATGAGTAGATGCCCACTGCTGTACTAACTTGTTTGTTGAGTCCATTTGTCAACTTTTTCATCCTAAAATGATTTCTTTTGCTCTAATGACAGTTCAGTTGAGAGGTTACGGGCTGAACGGCTGCAGAGAGAAGCGGAGGAGAGGAAAAGGACACAGGCTTTACTGGATCAGAGGAGCGGAGGCGGGAAAGAAAAAGAGCACGAGCGAGAGATGGGCGATAGAGACAGACCATACAACAGCGCCTACTTTCCTGAATTGGCACGGAAAAGGCAAAGGAGAGACAGAGATCAGTATGGCTTTTATTAGCTTACAAAGGCATTGATTCAATAAGTCTAGAAATTGCAGAACTGTTTTGTGGTCGGACAAGAAATTAGCCACGTGCAAAGTGTGAAGACCATTTAAAATGACTGATTGCTACCTAAATGCCATCGATCTGACCTCTGCAACACTTTTATTGGCGTCAGATGACTTGGAAAAAAATGGACAAACCAGAAAACCTCCTTTTTGTTTGTGCTCACAGTAAAAGAGTGATTAAGTTGTTGTAAAAATGTCATCTTGTGATTTGTAGGGTCTGTATCAGAGTTGTTTTCCTGAACAATTCAGAGGTATCAGCATTACAATGTGGACAAGCCATTATTGTGAGACTAAGAACATTTTTTCTGTGCTGGTGATATTGGAGTCCATAAAATATTTTGTTCTTGTCATGTCTAAATACTTCATTTTACCCTGGTATTGCATAGCTGGGCTACACTGCAAAAAGTCTGGTCCGTATTGCCACTTATTCTGGCCACATACTGCCCTCTTACTGTCCGAATCTAAAGGTAAGATCATATATACATGATTCCGAATAGGACATTGCAGAATCACACACAAGTTCTTATTATTAAATGAAGATTTGCCGATATGCTCTTCATGCCAGAGTCCAGTATCCTTTGAACATATTTTATTAAATTGCACTGGTTTAATTTCTCTTAGGAAATTACTGTATATTACTCTGCAAAACACTTTAACATCGTCAACCCTGAATTCATTTTAGAGTTTTTATCTAAAGCAAACATTATGCAAGTTTTTAAAATTGCTCTTTTATATTATGTGAGCTTGTTACTTGCCATGAAAATAGCCAGGGACGCTAGCATTAAATCACCAACCAACCCTGATGTAAAGCACTGACATTTTGAGAATAATCACATATAACAATAATCACATTTGACATGTTGTTGTTTTAACGTGGCAGTTAGAGAGGTTTAACTGAGATAGATTATACCACAATAATATATTTTTGCGGGGAAAAAATGGCATAGCATTCTCTTCAAAGAGTCGTATGTAAAAAGCGCATGTTACAGAAAATGTGTGGAGACTCTCAGTACAGTGCACAAAATAAGTATAGACTATTTCACAGAAAACAAAGCAGAATATACATTTTTGTGCAATATGCATCAGACAGTCACATATTGTGGAAATAACATCTAAAGCTGCCATTAGAAATACTCATTATGCCTCCATTCTTTATCCTTTGTGGTTCATAATATTAAGTGCAATTATGAATTAATTGTCCTCATTTGTAAGTAGCTTTGGATAAAAGCGTCTGCTAAATGACTAAATGTAAATTCATATGCACTGTTTTCACTCTAAGCAAATATGTTTTTGTGCGAATAAAAATTAATGCTAGGAGGATGAGATTATAAAATTAGTTGGTGTTTAAAGCATTAATTGGTATTTAAAGGCATCTTTCTGATGAAAATATTTGGTCTTTTCCAGACAAACATAGATTTGCATGTCATTAACTTGAAGGCTACAGAGAATTTCAATGGCACGCTCCGTGCACCTGTCCTCCCAAACGGATCATGTCACCGCTCCGTGGAGGTGGTCCGATTTAGGGGGATTTTGATGCAATGATACCCAAAGCAAAGACACGGGGGCGTTGACGTTCTCTCCAATCTCATAAACAAACGCTTTTGTTGGCCGGCAGCAGGTACCTGAGCGAAAGGCATGGCGTAATCGTTCGATTGCGAGGCAACGTCTATCTACGAAAATCGCCGCGAGGCGCGCGCCGGTCCACAGAGATTAGCGCAAACTCGGTCGCGTCTGACGTAGAGGGGCTTCTTGGAAGAAAACATTGCTGGGCCACTCACATGATACTGACACTATATAGGATTGGATATAGAACCAATAGAATGACTTCACTGGTTTTTTCTGCCCGTTTTCGACCGGTGGGACGCGATGAGCACGAAATAGTAACAGCGCGCTGGTGAGGATGCGGATCGCGGGATTAGGCTGACACAAAAGAGCGTTCACACCGTGTTTAATTGCGGATTAAACGAGGGCATCATTCTTGCACAACAAGGAGACGGTTCTTTATTAGCGGGGAGCCAGACGCGCGGCGGGGAACGTTGACAGCGTCGCTCGGATGGTGGTGCCGTGGACCGCGCGACTATGTCACTACAGTGCTGGGTGATTGTTCTGGTGGGGTTGATGTCGTACTTCAACCCGGAGAGAGCTCTGGGAGCCCCGCAGAAGGAAGGTGAGCGTGTCGTTCAGATGGCATGATGTTATTGATGCGCTCGAGGGGGGAGGAGGCGATGAGACGCTGTATGAATAAGGAAAATGTGACAGTCTGATGAGAAAATGGTATATTTCTTGGCAGGGGTGACTCTTATTATTTCATAACTCAATCATATCTATTATACCTACGTTTAATATTATGTGTCGTTATATTGAGCCCAGGCATCCTGCGCTGATGATAATAAAGGTGTCTGGCTGGTATGCTGGTACACACGTATGATTCTTCATTGTGGGCCTGCAAATCAGCTCTCCTCTATGTAATTTTACCTATGGGCCTGAGGTAAATCATAAATTGTACATAACGCGATTTTCCCTGAATCATCATATGTCCCTGTTTTGGCAGAACTGCGTCATCTGCGGCTTATTATTATGTCTGATGTTTTATTCCGCGCGTTATTTTAGCAGTATCATGAACACAAATGTGCCAACAGGCCCGCGTGTTTATTTGTGTGCTCTGTTCTCGTATGCAGTATGTGTAACCATATGGTCAAAGAAGGGAACTGCGCACAGGTCCGTGTCTGCCAATGTCTGGCCACCGTTCCTCGAACAATAAAAGGTTATCAGATTAATAATAACACCCTTCATGTATTCACACAGCTACCTGCTCATTAACCTATATATTTCCATAGTTCAGGTGGACGAATTCCACGGGTGATTCTCGAATGCAAAACGCGTGTCTGTTGTTAATTGCAAGCGTGGCATTTGTGGTAATGATTATGATTTTTAATATGCATTTACGCGATTTTTTTGTCACGAGTTACTAACCTGTGGATTGATCTTTAGCAACACAAGTAAGGTTCGAGTGTTCTGACATCATGTGCTATTTAGAAATTATAAAGCTGTACGATATTCTAAATAAAACTAGAACAAGATAAGCTTCTGATATTCTGACTTGTGAGATACTATAAATTATTTTTTATTTGTAAATAATAATAATGATAATAATGACGATGTATTATGTAATGTTATATGATAATAATTGTAATAATATTAATTAATAATAATAATAATAATGTTTATTGTTGTTGCTGTTAATAATAATACCTACTACTTTATCGTTGAGAAAAGATGTAATAATAATTAGGTTTCTGTTATTTTCCTGAAAAATGCCATCTATACGCTTTAAATTTGCACAGCCTCAAATGACGTGCACCGTTTTCACACAACAGACCTTAATGAATGCTTAGTACTCTGTGACTCCTTTTAAACAGCCTTTCCCAGCTTCAGCCGGGACCTTGCTGTCAGTCCTGATGTGTCCAAAAATGTCTTTGTGGTGCCTATGCTATTTTAGGAAAACCATGGCCCGTTGCCTCTAAAAGTTACATTACTTTTTGCAAATGATTAAGAAATATAGTAACATCTGTTTCTCATCACAGTTTTGAAGAATTGCATTATTTTTATCCTCACTATTTTCAGTGATATTCTCAGTTCAAACATATTTTATTATATGATAGTTTTTATTTTTTTACTTATTAAAGAGCAAGTAAAATGGAGGTGTAGAGTCTCTAGCAATGGCATGTGCACTAACATTGGTGAATAAACAATGAGGTTTCAAGTCAGTTAAATACATTTTAGTTTAGTGGATATTCAGTCTTAGCATCTTAATCACAATGCCAAAGGTATTTAACCTCCTTGCCCTCCTCCCCACCTTCTCTTCTCCACAGATGGCTCTTCTAAAACAAACGGCCAAATTGAGGTACAAAATCAAGTATGGCAACTTTCCTTCTGACCCAGCAACCCTGCAGATACAAGAATCTTTTTCAATAATCCAGTCCCTTCCCTTAAAAAAGGCCTTTCCCCCAAACAAAACTCCAATACCTTCCCTTCTTCAATAGTGACGAGTACAAGAAATGTCTTGTATGATGACTCTCTGGTTTCTCTCCTTTGCTTCCCTTAAACCTTAACTCTTAAACCCCTCCCTAAACCCAATCTGAAGGTGATCTATTCTGAGTTCCTCTGCTTTTCTCTGTACTTTTACCCTTTGTGCAATGAAAACACTTCATTGGATTCCTGTGCTATGTTCTGAATGTAACGCTGCCCTTTTAAATTTTTCCCTGTTAGGAATATATACAAGTTCTCTTTCACTCCCTCTCTCTCTCTCTGTCTATCTATGGATCAATCCCTTAGAATTTATAAGGTCGAATATGTAAAACTCTACCCTCTTTTTTTCCCCTCAGTCTCTCTGTCCCGGGACGACTCTCTCTCTCCTCCCCCTTATGTGATTATTCTCATCTCCTGCTCTGGGCTGGTCTCTTTTGTTCTTTTGCTTCTCACCTGCCTTTGCTGTAAGAGAGGAGGCGTGGGATTCAATGTAAGTCTCTTTGGTGTGTGTTTTATGCATGTGGGTTTGTGTGAATTTAGCATAACGTTTTACTGATATGAATCGGCATGAAACAGGTTTTCTTGTTCATCTGATGGTGGTTAAATATCTTTTTTTATATATTCCCACCTCCACCTTTCTCTTTCAGGAGTTTGATAATGCCGAAGGGGAAGAATGCTCTGGGGCTTCCAGCCCTGTTCCTGAGGACAGTTTGTCTTCCTGTCCATCTCTACCGGAGGTTTACACTCTTCCACTGCGGGATAAGAACTGCCCCACTCTTCCGAATGGCACAGGTAAACCCATTTACTAAAGGCAATATGCACATCTTGCTCCATAACGTGTTCATAAGTGACAAGAAAACTGTCAATGTATAGATATATATACAGATATATAACTCAGTCCTATTAAATCCCACAGACATCTCCCAATGTTTCCGAAGGCACACTCTCAGCTACCTGCAAGAGATTGGAAATGGCTGGTTTGGGAAGGTAGACACATTTAAATGAAAAGATTTTTATTCTCAGGAACAGCTTGAATTGTAACTAATGCTAATGGAAACCCAAAGTGGTGGGGGGTGCCTAAGAAAACTGAAATAATTAATCTAAATATGGATATGCACTTGAAACTTTTGAGGCTTCTGAATCAGTGTGTCATAGTCTAAATATCTGTGAAATTGATCATTCTACCCAAGCAAGTATTGAATCTTTGAGCTTAAACACGTAAAATATGGCATTTCAGGCCATGGTCTCATTTTGAGCCGCTTAAAGATCACTCTTTCTTACTTGACCATCTATAATTACATTGACCTGAATTTGTAGTCTAACGTGTGGGTTGTCCTGGTCTGTATGTCCTCACTGCACTTATTTTTTAGCTTCATTCTACACACTTTCTCTTTCTTTTCCTCTTTTTTTTTTATTTGTACAGATATGGTGTAGTAAACTGATTTTTTCTTTTGTGTAACTGTTTGATCTGTCTCTGGTAGGTAATCCTGGCTGAAGTGCTGTGTGACTGCAGCTCCTATCAGGCTGTGGTGAAGGAGCTGAGGGTCAGTGCTAGTCCTCTGGAACAGAGGAAGTTCTTGGCAGAGTCCGAGCCATACAGGTCAGACAAACTGGGCTGAGATGGCTGGCATTATGTCTTGCTGATTGTTGTTTTTCCTAGTTAGTCCATGTTTTTTTTTTGTTAATTATATTAGTGGAAATTTCTGCTGCTTTTTATTGAGGCTATTATTCCCCACTTATCTAACACTCAATTTGCTCATGCAAGCAATGAATTGCCTTATTTTTGTGCTGCTTTATTTGCATTACAGTATAGGAAGGGTTCATTTGAACACTGGACATAAACATGTATTCACACATGATTTGTATAGGTCCAGATGGGCCCAGGAATGCTAAAAAACATTTCAGATCTATTTATTAGACCAAAGTTTTAGTTTAATTACATTTGCTATCTCCCTTTCTCTTCTCCCTCTCACCCTGTATAATGTATGTTTAAAGAACATTGACAACACAGCTAATCTTTATTGATTTGTTTCTCTCATCTCACAGAAGTCTTCAGCATCTGAATATTCTACAGTGTTTGGGCCAATGCAGTGAGAACGTTCCTTTCCTCCTGGTCATGGAGTTTTGTCAACTGGTGAGAACCCAAATTTGGACATTGAGACCAATTTTAGACAACAACTTTTGTAGAGAAAACAATTACTGCCTTGGATGATGTGTGTGCCTCTTATCGGTAGTTCAGGGAAATTTAGTCAAAGGGTCTCGTTCATGAAACACTGGCGCATTCAGTTAATTGAAGCAATTTATGTAAGAATGGATTTATGATGTATTGGATTAGATAGTTAATGAGTTTTTTTTTACAATGTTTATAGAAATTAATTCTGAATGTTTCATGAAAAAGGCACATTGTTTATTCAAGGGACTGGAATAAATGTAAATATACCAGTTCATTATGTAATCATAAATTGTCTTTGCACTTTCAGCACTTTTTATAAATTGTCTTAGCACTTGATCCTATTTTCTGTATTAAATAATTTCCGTATTTTCATTTTGTGTGTGTATGTGTGTGTGTGTGTGTGTGTGTGTGTCTGTATCTACAGGGTGACCTGAAGAGGTATTTAAGAGCTCAGAGGAAGTCTGATGGGATGACCCCTGACCTGTTAAACAGAGACCTCTTGACCTTACAACGAATGGCATATGAGATCACCTCAGGTCTCTTGCATCTCCATGAGAACAATTACATTCACGGGTAAGACTGATTAAATCTTTTAAGTATTCAAGATCATGTGAATGGCACAGACAAAGCATTTGTGAAACTGGAAGGAAATCAAAAATTCTGTTGTTCTCCAGTGATTTGGCACTGAGGAACTGCCTCCTCACTTCAGATCTTACTGTTCGGATCGGAGACTATGGCCTCTCGCACAATCAATATAAGGTACTTAAACAATTACTAAACAGCATTCCACTTCAAATAGACTATATAGAACAGGACCTCAATCAATCAGCATCTTAGGTTTTTTAGTATAGAAGGCTTTTTTGAGTTAAACATAGAAGGTGATTTGTTGGTATTCAAAACAAATATTTTGTATTGCATAAACAGCATATAAATGCATAATGGTGTTAGAGCAGCTTAGCCTATCTTTTTTTTTTTTAAAATTTTGATAATGTGGTTTTCCATATTTTATACAAACAGGAGGATTATTATCTAACCCCAGACAAACTGTGGATACCTCTCCGCTGGATTGCCCCTGAACTTATGGAGGAGTTTCGCGGGAATCTGATTGTCACTGATCAAACCAAAACCAGCAATGTGTGGTATGAAAAATTATAGACAAATGGATTTAATGGAAATTTAAACAGAAGAGTCCAATGATAGCACAGAAAAATAACAATAGTGGAGTTAAAGTTTTTTAATTAAAAAAACTAAGCGTTTTAGGGACTTTTTTCTGAATTTTATCCCAGTCTATCAGTTATGCTACTCTTGGTTTTTCCTAAACTTCAACCACTTTTTCCCTTTATATTACTACTGACAGGTCTCTGGGTGTTGTAATATGGGAACTGTTTGAATTTGGGGCTCAGCCGCACAGACACCTGAGCGATGAGGAGGTTCTCACCTTTGTCATCAGGGAACGACAGATCACTCTGGCTCAACCTCGCCTCAAACTCACTCACGCAGACTATTGGTCAGTATTTTTAATGCCTTTAAATAGATGAAACTGTGTCTGCACATAGATGAGGATACAGAATACAGATTCACCTACAAAATGTTTTACACCTACAGAAATGAATAGTACTTGTGAAATCCCATTCCCATTTCATAACTAGCGTAAAAATGACTTTTTCCTTAAAATCAATGAATCTTGAGTGTATTTTGTCTTACTGCACTCTTAATAGAATGAGGCAAAAATGAAACAGGATTTGTAATCTAAAAAACTGAAAATGTAGTATATAATGTCACATACTAATATGTAAACTCTATATTTGTATATTTCATTAGGTACGAGGTCATGCAGTCTTGCTGGCTACCTCCATCCCAGCGGCCAACAGTCAACAAAGTCTTCCTCCTTCTCTCCTCTCTCCTTGCTGCAGAACAAGGAAGCCGGAAGAGTGCTAGAGGGAATGAAGATGAGGAGGATTATGAGGAAGACAGTGGAGAAGGAAGGAGAGGAGAGAGCGACGAGTCATTTGAAAGACGATGGGATGCCCTCCGGCCCCCAGCTTTTCAGTCAGCCGCACACAAACTTCTGAGGGAGAGAGAGTATGGGAGGGAGGATGGCTGCCTCAGAGAAAATGGAAACTCATTTCCTCTTTTGGACCCTGTAGATAATATGATCACTCCTACATCTGAACTAGATGACATCCTTACTGTAACAGAGACCAGCAAAGGGTTAAACTTTGAATACTTCTGGGAAAAGGCCCATGGCAGGAGAGGGTACAAACCACTTCCTCCACCTCAGCCAATACCAACACCCAATTCTGGCCACAGGCAAACCTTGGACACACCCACCGTCGTCCCCGTGATCAGTGCCCGCAGCCCTTCACTGGCCAGTGAGTATTACATTCGCCTGGAAGAGCATACTCCCCAGGATAAGTCCCCTAGTCTAGGAAAAGGCTGGTCGTTAAAAACAAGTTCAATGTGTCCTGGAGATCTGGAGCTGGTCGAGCTTCAAACAGGGACTACTGGAAAAGATAGACCAGCTTTCAGTCAGCAAGATGGCTTTGCGAGAGGCACCTCTCAGACGGTCAGATCCAGTGAGGTAAAGGTTAGGGTTCCAAACACTGGCTTGGTTGAGATTAGTAAGGAGGGCTGTAACCGAGTGACGGATTACGCTGTTATAGACATTGGAGAAGTAAACCAAAAGTCCCTTAGTCCTCAAGCGCCCATCCTCCCACCTAAACCTCGTTCAATGTCCATGTCCTCTGGCAGCCATCTACACTCACGTCCCCTGCCTGCTCCTCCGCTAGGTTACGCAAGAACATACGGGTTAGACATCTACCCTGGATCCTCGTTCCCGACAGGCAAAGTTGAGACCTCTGATTCTTTACTAATAAGTTCGCTGTCAAAAGCCAACTTTGACCATTTAGGCTTAAATCGCACTCACCAGACACTGCCCCCATCTCCATCACTTTCTCCTTCTATTCCACCATCTTCTGGTAGTCACTCCCTGTTTCTCCCACCTCAAACCTGTCCTCCACCTCTCCCTCCCCACTATAGACTCCAAAAGGGTCAAAATTACTCTTCAGAGACATATTCCAGATACAATGCGATGCACTTACAAAGAGACCCACTAAGCTGTGACCATACTGATGAGAGAAATGCTGACAGAGGCATGACATGGTCTCAGTCTTTGTATAATTCAAGAGATGCTTCAGAGACGTACACTACAGACAATGAGTCCAGAATGACTCGATCTCAATCCACAATTCCAAAAATTGAGAGAACGTCATCCTCTAGCCCGGAGTTCTCCAAGGATGATGATGATGACGACGATGATGATGATTCACCCTTCTTGTCACCACATAGATCCACCAGTGGAACAACCATTCAGCACACCAACCTGGTTGGTGAACCAGACCCAGCTACGACTGAGCTTTTCTCAAGGGGAATGAAGCGAACACAATCGCGCCTCACCACCATCCTGCCGGCCATTTGGAGAGAAGATGCAGTCATGCAACGTGAGCGAGTTGCAGCTGCTAGGAAATCTCCCATACATTTGTTTCTGACTGAGATCTTCAGTGACTCCGTGGACTTGAAAGACGGAGAAAGCTCATGGGCACGAGAAAGTGATGGAAGGAAAGACAAAGGAATGCGGAGATCCCAGTCTCTTCTCACAGAACTTGACTCATCCTCACAAGTTTGGGCCTCAGACAAAGACTTCCTGCCTGGATATGAAGGCCGTGGCAAAAAGAGAGATTTGTTCCTTACAGAGATCGAGACATCTGTGTCAGATTGTGAGGATGCATATGATGGTGAAGGTGGCACCCCGGTTTCCAGATTTGGAACTACTCCTCATCCTTTTGCATATCCCTCAGATCTACCAGCGTATGCAGAAGCTGAAGAGGCTTTTTCATCAGCAATAAAGAAGTCTCATTCCCTGCTCTCCGAAATATCCAATGAGAGTGTTGAACCTGAGCCGAAGAAAGGGGAAATGACGAGAGAGGAATTCCTGAAGGAGATTCAATCTGCTGAAACATTTCTAGCTGAAATCATTACAAGGCAACGCAAAAAGGAAGAGAGTGTTTCACCTGCTCCATTGTCTCCTGAGTATGAGTCAATATGCATTGACCCAGAATCATCTCAAACAATACAGTTTGAATCAGAAAGAGCAAGAGCAGGAAAGCCGCCAGGTGACACAAAAGAAGCAATTTATGCTCAAGTCACCAAGCGGGCGAAAAGGAGTGAAATAAAAGTTGCTATGCGCCCAGAAATTCCAGTACTTCAGATTGCATCTGAGTTACAAAATCTTGAATCAGCTCAGAAATTAACTCCAGTCAGTCACTTTTCACCTGAAATGGAGCTAGAGAAGCATTCCCTTAATAATTTTCCTCCCTCAGAAGTAATCCCTAAAAATGGGCCTCTATTGGAGCAGATATCTCCCATTATAAAAGAGAAACAAAATTCTCAAAAGTCTCACAATCAGCATGACTGTGTAAGTGAAGGACCAGTAGAACCCAGGAATCTGCACACTGTTAATAGTTCACTGAGTTGTGACAAAAATCAAATCCCTGGTGATACACAAATTGTAAGTGCAGATGAAAATTATTTGAAGGGCGTGTTTGTTCAGGCAAAAGAACTAAAGCAGAAAAATGATCACAATGTTTCAGCTGGCATCGAGGTGATGACATCAAATGCAACATTTAAAGATGCACACAATGAGAAACTGCCAGAAGATCCAAACGAGAGGCCAAATGAATTGACTTTCCTTGATCCTTCACAAAACAGTAATTTAGCAGGTGGCACAAGCTCTACAAAGGAAAGGGAATACAGTTCAAATATGAGTCAAGACTGCCCCACTGCCAACTTGCAAATGGAGACATCCTTTAAATCCCTCGAACAAACCACTTTACCTGACAAGGAAACTAGTTCAAGGACGGCGTGTCTTGATAAAGACATGAAAATGGCAAAAGAGCAAATACTTCCAAGTGAATCTTTACTCTCCTTGAATGAATCAAGCACAGATGTGTTCCACTCGCCAATGGTACATGAACCCAACTCTGATCAGTCACTTTCCACCATGACCCCCACAGATTCTGTCTTGTCACCTTTGACCTCTAGTTCACTGGATTGCCTCACACCTGGAGACTCCTGGTTGGGTGGAGGAAGTGGTGGATGGAAAGCCCTGGGAACTGAAACACCACACCGGGATTCTGCCTACTTTTCTGACAGTGACTTGGATAGTGGAGAGGGTTTAGGCAGAAGAGGCACCGATGTACTTGGTGGGAATCGAGGAATATTGGTGGGAATTGAGGAAAAGATTGAAGATGAAGGACTACTGGAGAATTTAGAAAAGGAAGTGGAGATGAAACAAGATATGCAGGAATTGTGGGATTCAAATAAGAGAGTTGATGTAGAGAAGGCTCTCATACAAGGTGCTGTCATTTCAAGAGATTCTCAAAGTGAATGCAATGCTGAGTTTATTGCCATGTTGTTTTCCAATGGAGAGGATGAGCCAAATAAGGGAGTTCCATTTAGCAACAGCTCCCTTAACATCCAAAACTCCTCTCTAGTTAAAAATAGTGAGCTGGTCACATCTCACACATTTTCAAAAGAAAGAGTGCTTCACGATTCAGGTGCTACAGATCTTAGACTGCTTGCTGACATAGTCTCAGACCCTCAAAAACCTGTTTCTGGACCAGTTTGTCAAGAACAACTCATCGAACATTGCTCATATTTGCAAACAATGAAGTTTAAGGAGGCACGTTGTACATCACCTGAATTCCCAGTTGATGAAAAGTCATCAGACAAAAGTAAATCCAGGTTATCACGGTTTTACAGCTTACAGTCTGATTATTCTAAATGCATCATCAGCCCTGAGATAAACACAAAGCTCAGCAATGATGACACCAAATGCGGCCTGACCCAATTAATCTGGTCTGAGACGAAAACTGAACAACCTACAGGAGAGGAAAAGGGTAAGCTTGATATCCAAGACATAGATGCAAATGAACTTGGCTTGAGAAACCTCTCGTATTCAGAAGAGAGTGAGGATGAACAGACAAAGGAGAGGCCTGAAAGTCAGCTAGCTGTAGGGGAGCTCTCCTTCACTATCAAGGAATCCCCCCAAAATTCTGCAGGCGAGAAAGTCAGCAGTATGGAGATCTCAAAAGATGAATGTTCTGATGAATTCGGCAGAGGTGCCTCAATGGGTCTTGAACTGAAGCAGAAGGAGTTGTGGAGTGCCCTTGAGGAAGATAATGGTACAGAGGAGACTATGAGCGGGGAATTCAACTGCCAAACATTTCAGCAGGGAGAACTTCACATTTGGCCTGTAGAAAATGACCAGTGGGCTGCAGCCGAAGCTCAGACACCGGAAGCAGGGCTTGGATCAGAGTTGTTCCCGAGTTTTGGAAAAAAGGCCTGGGGGGAGGAGGAGGAACACTTAGTGGTGAGTCATGAATTTTGGGAATCTGAAGCAAATGATGAGCTTGCAGATAGTGAGTCTCATCCCTCTACTCAGAGAATATGTGAAGATGCATTTAATGATGAGAAGCTAGGACAGGCTGATTATCCACCACCTGAGACGCTGATGCTTTCTACTGGGGCAAAGGAAGCTCAGCAGGCACTTGTAGAAAGGCTCGACTTTCAGCAAGAGGAGAACATGGAAAATCCAGACATGGAAAATGGAACACCAGAGCACTATACTAGCAATATAAAAATGGAAGTTGAGAATCTGGAGAACCCAGAGCTGGAGGCACCTGTGCAACACAGACCTGTTGAGGTGGTGATTGATACCCAGAATTCGGAGAAATGTTTACAAAATTATGTGGGAGGTGAATTGTTTGGGGATAAAGATAATAAAGAGTTTGACAGTCATGAAAACATAGTGGGTGTAAGAGGTTGCATGACTCACTCTCCCTCGTTTTCTATTACAAATGCTTCAACTGATGAGTTGGAACCTCTACAATACCACAAAGAATCTCTTTCTAGTCATAATAACTATGTACAAAGGGACCAAACCGAAGCCACATGGTCACCCAAGACTGAAGCAAGCAAAATGTTGGTTGCAGCCCTTGAAGACCGTCAAACCTGCACAATAGATATGTCAAACTCAACCACTGACTTAGCTGATAGTTCTCACATCATTTCAGCATATCCAGAGTGTCTCAGTACAGAAACCGGTAGACATAATGTTGACAGTAATCACTGTCCTGCCACAATCAGTGATGTGTTTTTTGAAAAAGAAAGATCAGATTCTCCATCTTGCCCAAGTCTCAAAATTAGCACTGATCCAGAGCCATGTAAGATTCATAGTAGCAACATTCAGTGTTCAGCCCCTGCACTGATTTCAATGGAGCTTTCTGAATGTTCTGCTTCCCCACATGCAGGAGTGGGCAAGTGCCAAGGCCCAAGTAGTTTCCCGAATACAGTACACCACATAGAAGTCAAGACCAGTTCAAGTCTGTTCTGTGCTGCAGATCAAGCATCTACTAAACATGAGGAGCTTTCTGACTGTTCTGATGATGTTTACTGTTTAGATCAGTCTCTTGAAGAACTTGCCACCAGTACCACCACTCACAGCAAAGGTATCACTGCAAACCTGGGACAAAAACTGCACACATCTCTCATGAAAGAAAACCACATTCACCCAGAATCAAATACTGTGGACGACAGAAATAGCCTGTCCCAGAAAGTGACCCATCCACCTCTCTCCCAGTGTTCTCTGAACTCCATCCCTGAGTTGTTGATCTCTGAGTGGAAGAACTTGGATGAGGAGCCTCTGGAGGACTTTGAAAAACTGGAGCAACTGTGCTGCATTTCTGGGGATGAAGAGACCCTTGGAGATCTGTTTTTAGGAAACTTAGATCTGCTTGAATCTTTGAAGAGAAATCCAGAGCAAAGAACGAGTGGTGCTGGTGGCATAATAAATCATCATGACTCAGCAGATGCAGAGGGGAAGACGAGAGTCGAGCTAAAAGCAGAAGTTGATGGGATATCGAAAAATACCACGGCTGTCTTGCAACAGTCAGAGCAGTATGAAAACTTTTCTCCAAATTTCCCAGGAGAAGCTCAGCAGTCAGTGGAGAAGAGAACGGGGCAACATGTGCCAGCGCCTCTCTCACCATGCAATTCTACAGATGGTTCCAAAGGGCAGAGGTCACTCTCAAAAATGCAGGCAAAAAATGGACTGATGATGCAGGTGAGTAAAAATTACTGTGACTTGTACTCTATTGATGCTCTGCTATTTCTAAAACATTCTGTGTTTTTTTTTTAAGGTTTGTGAGGAAAGACTTCAGTACTCTCTCAGTGAAAATGTTAAAACCAATGTCCTGTGGGGGTCTGCAGTTAGTGACAGCGTGATTCTGCACCCTTGGGGAACCTCTACCACTTCGTCCTCTGAAGAAAGTGTTGCAAGCGAAGATTTCCAAGAAAATGAGAGGTGTGGCTATGTTCCAGAAATACTACAAAAAATAGACGAAGTGATGAATAAAATAGATCAATATTCTAAGAGAGAGAGACAATATATCTATATAATACTATTCTAAGAGAGATAATATAATATCTCTCACTATTCTAGAGATTATAAATCATAGTTAAATATTCTGTATTTTATCAGTGTGAACTGCAGAAAATGTGATGTCAGCATGGCATTTAATGTAACCACAGTCTGTGCTTTTAAATTATTTTAACTGAATGCATTTCTTGGTTAAAGAAGGTAAAAACCAGACTTCTTATTGTAAATTATTTATCTTAGAAGCAAAGAGGAGTCTCAACCCTCCTCTCCCTCTGTGTCTGTGAGTGAACCTGCTGGAGCAAAGACAGAAGAAATGACTGTGCTTGAACAGCCTGAGGTTGCACCTTCATTGCCAGCTGCAAATCAAGCTATGAAAGGTACTGTGAACAGAAAGCACTCAACAATTTCATTTGGATTTGTTATCATCAGTTGTGCATTTTATGCTGTTGTGCAATTTTAAATATTTTTTGGAAAATGAACCAAAATTGAAAACAAAGAACTTGAAAAAGTCAATATTTTGAAGATTATTTTATTTTAATTGAACGATTTGGCTAATTAATAATTTGATCATGTCAGTCTCTGAATCATTATGAGGGGTTGATAGCTAGTTGAAATCCCAAACAAAAAAAATTGTCAGTATATATACTGAATATATTCTTACTATTTAAAAAAAATTATAATAATTTTATAACAATCTCTCTCTCTCTCTCTCTCTATATATATATATATATATAAACACACACACACACACACACATATATGTACCACCATTTTCTGATGTTTGTCTTTCATCTCTCCATCTACTATCATCCCGTTTCAGCTAAGCTGGCCCATCTCTCCTTGTCCCTCCCTCCGCTCTCTCTCTCTCTTCCTCTCTCACCAAATGCCAAAGGAGGATTCTGGGAAGGGGGAGAGCACAGAGGGGGAAGGAGGAGGGTTGCTTCAACAGGTAGCGATCCAGATGAAGATGAAGAAGAGGAACAGGAGGATGAGTCTCCCAGGCGTGTCATCGTTGTCACGGAAACAGATGTTGACAAGAGAGTGGGTTTGCGTAGCTTGTTGAAATCACCAAAGGAGCCCGTGGACAAAGAGAACCGTGACCGTGGGAGGAATGTGTCATTTTTTGATGATGTCACAGTCTATCTTTTCGATCAGGTATGTGAAGGGTGTTTATACAGAAAAGCAATGAGTACCTTCAGTTGCAAGGTTTCACATTGTTAAACATTGTCTGTTTTGTTACTTCTCTATATTTTGAAACTCTTCATGCCAGGAAACTCCAACCAATGAACTGAGCTCTGGATCTAATAGTTCATCTCCCCATGGAAAGCCCCCCAACACTGATGGTTTTGGTAAGTGTACTCAGCAGAAGTTATTATAATTTGGGCTTGATTTGCATAACGCAAATCACATATGATCTGTTTTATTTTTTTCTTCTGCCCTTTTTGTCAGGATCAGCCAGCCACAAGGCATCAAAAAGTAAAGACCACGTAGTGAAGCCAAGATCTCCAACCGGAGTAACTTCCAGCTTATCATCAAGGTTTACAGTGAGCCCTGCTGACGACCCGCATTTAGTGTTACATACTACTGTTCCCTAAACACCTGGACAAAATGTACCCCCCTGGAGTGATTGAGTGGCCCCCGTTGTCATCGGTAACTATGACGGCTCCTGGAGGTTATTTTTTTAACTGCGAGAAAAAGAAGGACTCCCGTTTCAAAAGGCTGGAGGCAGTCCAGGTTTTACTCACTGCAGCAGCTGGAGTGGTAAATCCACACATAGAAAGTACCTTCCAAACAGCCAAAATCCTTGGAGTTATGTAAAATCTGACATATACTTTCCGGCTATGCAATGGGAGTCTTATTATGTACCAGCTTAACTGTTCTATTTTCATGGCTTCTTGAAGTACGTTTGTATTTTATTCCCCTTGAATGAAGGGGCGCACTTTCTCTGACCAGTACCTGTCTATTTGTGAGCTTAGAAATATTGACATTGTAAATATGTTCTCATTGCAGTCAGACATTCTTGTAGTTTGTGGTTGAGGAGGGAACCGTCTCTTTCCAAATCACAGCAGTGCAGTTCTCATTTAGCATTTGTACAAACTAAAAATGAAATTGCAACAGAATACAAACTCATTTTAAAACCATTTATTTTAAATGTATTCTTAGAATGCACGAAAAATTAAAACCGCAACTAACTGTTATGTTTTATACTGTATTTTTTTATTGCAAATGTTATTTATTTCTCTATCTAATTTGTTTACTTAATTGTTTATTTATTCTGCATTTGTTTTTTTATTTAAATATATGTTTGTCTGTTGGCCTGTTACTTTGTATCAAATTATTTTGAATTTATGGCGTTTGCCGTTTAATCCTTTTAATAACCGCCTCAACAAACATATATCTTTGCATAGGTACAAACACTATGAAATGTTTTCTCTAATTTAGCTATTTCTAGATGTCAGTCTGTATCTAGTTGTCCTATGATGTGTCTCTACACAGGTGTTATTTTCTAATAATGTATTTGACATTAGATTTTCCTTTATTTATTTTGAAGCAGTAACTATTGCTTGGCATGAAAAAAAGAGAAATCCGCATACATAACTATTAATTGACTTATTTATTCATTCATTTTTAGTTTTCGATCTTATCGTTCATGCAAATGTCTGCGGTAATCCAGATCATTACATCACGTTCAGCATCTGTTTCATTTGGAGGTTTCATATTATTCTGTAAGAAGCTGAGGGAGTGAAAATAACATGGAAACTGTGAAACATTTATTGAACTGTTTGGTGACAATAAATTGTTCTGTCTTGGAAGTTATTATGTGTAACACTTTACTAACCTTGTTTTGTAATATTATTATTTTAGTTCATTTTTCCATAATATAACTTATAAACAGGCATAAAATAAAGCTTAGTATTATGAAACAGAACAGGTTAGAGATCTCAACTCTGGCGAAATCCACAATACTTTACACTTTGGTAACCCATGAAGCACTTTATTTTTGTTTGACCGTATCTGACAGATTAACAGTCAAAATGATTAAAAAAAAAAATAATTAAATATTGAAATATTATTAGAATTTAAATACCATTAGCTTTGTCACATGCAACTCTGTTAGCTTATGATATTATCCTATTGGAAAAAACTGACAGAAATTTTTTTTTTGGCACCCTAGGAACATTATTTTGTGCCATGATGACAAAAATTAATCTGTTTTCTCAGTTTCTTATAACCATGCTCAACCTTTCAAATATTTATTTAACTTATTGCTAGAAAATTGCGAGGTTAAACAAATCTATCTATCTATCTATCTATCTATCTATCTATCATTTTCATGCACTCGTTCCTGAACACATTTCCCAGAAGCCTTTGCTGTAAAACATGTGACGCATTTAACCTGCGACTTCTGCGCGTTGTTCGATGCTGTGCGTTTGTATGTCGTTGCATGTTGGCTGATATTCGTATTTTTTATTGAGGTGAGAAGAAAAGTAGCGCTCTGGAAATGTAAGTTAAGCTCATTTACTCGGATGACTATTTTAAAACCTCGTTCAGCAAATAAACGATGTTTTAATCTAATTCGCGTTTGTTTTCTCGCTCTGTTCGTAGATGTCTCTGGCAGACGAATTGCTTGCCGACTTGGAGGAGGCAGGAGAAGAAGAGGACGGGCTGTATCCCGGTGGAGGAGGGGGTGAGAGTGATGGGGAACCCGGGGAGAATCAAGCCGATGGAGGTCTGGAGGACATACCGGAGGAGATGGAGATGGATTACAGTGGGACGGAGAGTGTCACATCCATAGCAAAACTAAGACACAGCAAGCCAGTGAGTTTTTAATTTCATTCATTTGACTTTTATCTCTAAATGGATTCATATAAGTACCGTCTCCCTGAAACGTTACACTAACTTATTGCAAACATCTCGACTTCGTATAGTTTGCTGAAATCATGGATAAAATCGGTCATTATGTTGGAAATCAACGCAAAAATTCAGAAAGTGAGTAACATCCATCTCCTTTACGAACATCCTGGTAATTATGAATTTTCCATGTTTAACATATTTTTCCACTCTCTTCAGTGTCTGGACCTGTTGAAGCAGACCCAGAGTACAGACTCATTGTCGCCGCCAACAATCTCACAGTGGAAATTGACAATGAACTTAGTGAGTTTAATATGAATTTTATAGTGAATATGCAAAATCTTTATCGCCAACTTTCAAGATTTGTATCGCTTATCAAGCACCATAACATCAATTCCTCTTTATTTCCTCCTCAGATATCATTCACAAGTTTGTTCGTGACAAGTACTCCAAAAGGTTTCCTGAACTGGAGTCTTTGGTGCCAAATGCACTAGACTATATCAGAACTGTTAAGGTATGAAGAAGCATATTAATTTGGAAAATGTGATGGGCTGAGCATTTTTGAGCATCCTATTCATGCAAAATGTGGTGTCACATGATTTACATCCTCTGATCAGTAATTTTGTTTTATCAATTAAGCTTAAACATAAATTCGCATTTGTGTTTTATATACGATAATGTGTTTGCGTGTCTTCAGGAGCTGGGCAACAATCTAGAGAAATGCAAAAATAATGAGACCCTCCAGCAGATCCTGACTAATGCTACCATCATGGTGGTCAGTGTTACAGCCTCAACCACTCAAGGGTGAGTTAGCAGATATATTTGGTATGATTACAGGAAGAGAACCTTGTCTTTTGTTAAACGCTTCTGTTTAAAAGTTTGGAGCGAGTAGGATTTCAGCATTCTGTTGATCAAAAGTGACTGTAAAGACTTTTACATTGTTCCAAAAGATTAAAATGCTAATAAATGCTGTTTTTGAACTTTCTATTCATCAAAGAATCATAAAAGAAGAAAAAGAAGTGTATTCAACAGCACAGCTGTTTTCAACATGATGTTATTTAAACACCAGATCAGAATAATTAGAATTATTTCTCAAGGATCATGTGACACTGAAGACTGAAAATTGAGCTTTGCTATCACAAGAATAAATTCCATTTTTAAATATTTTCAAATAGAAAATGATTTCACAATATTACTATAGTTTTGCTCAAATAAATGCAACCTAGGTGAGGATCAGAGACTTTCAGAAATATTTCCAAAAACTCTTACCAACCCCAAACTTTTGCAGTTTTTTAAAATTAAATTATTGTATTTTTGCAGAACAATGCTTTGTGATGATGAGCTTCAGCGATTGGAGGAGGCTTGTGACATGGCCCTTGAGCTCAACCAATCAAAACACAGGATCTATGAATATGTGGAATCCAAGATGTCATTTATTGCTCCAAATCTTTCAATTATTGTCGGAGCTTCAACTGCTGCCAAAATTATGGGTGAGAACAAGACTGCTGAATTAAAAGGATAGTTAGTTACCCAAAAATTACAATTCTGTTATTAACATGTTGTTCCAAACCCACATGACTTTCTTCTGTGGGACACAAAAGGTAAAAAAAAAAAAAGTGTTTAATCTTGATTGGGGGAAATATTCACTTATACTTGATCACAATAAAATATGGTTGTACTGTAAAAATCCCTTGCGTTGACAACATGCAAACCGTCTGCCCTGATTTCAGGTGTTGCTGGTGGTCTGACTAACCTGTCCAAGATGCCTGCGTGTAATCTGATGTTGCTGGGAGCTCAGCGGAGGACGCTGTCTGGATTCAGCAGCACATCCCTGCTGCCCCACACAGGCTACATCTACCACTGTGACGTAGTGCAGTCTCTGCCTTCAGTGAGCATCAACCTTTTTGCTTTCACTTACTTACTTTTCATTGCTTTTATTTGATCATTTTTTTCTTTGCTTCCAGGATCTGAGGAGAAAAGCAGCCCGTCTGGTTGCAGCTAAATGCACTCTGGCTTCCCGCGTGGACAGTTTCCACGAGAGCGTGGATGGCAAGGTCAGCAGTGTCATCATGGTCTACACCACTGTACAGATTAGAGTTTACTCACTTCAGATGATAATTAAAGTGCCCCTATTATGCCTTTTCGAATATTACCTTTCATGCAGTGTGTCATGTAGCTGTATGTGAACATAAACTATCTGCAAAGTTGTGAAGCCGACAGTGCACGATAAATAGTTATTGTCAATCAAAAAAAAAAAGTCGGCTCGCAATCGCCTAAACGAGACATCAGGAATTCGAATCTTATTCTGTTACGGCGCTACGTCACAAAGTAACACATTTGCATAATGTCTGCCCACGTTCTACGTCGCCAACTT
>NW_015654065.1:78046-83667 GCF_001515625.1 Sinocyclocheilus rhinocerous
ATCTCTTTAGGCTCTGGACCAATCACAAAGGACTGCGCCATCTGACCAATCACAGCTGTGAGGGCTCAAGGAAAGGAGGGGTTAGAGAGACTGATTCTTTGAACTGCTTCGCACGAGTCGTTTACGAATCATTTAGAAATGAGGTAAAATTAAATCTATTTTTTGAGAAAACTAACATGTTTTTTGACCTTGCATGCATGTAAACCTGTTTTAGGAGACTCATAAAACAATATTAGCAACCTTAAAAATGGCATAATAGGGGCACTTTAAAGCTAGACTGTAGTTGCTGCTAAAAATCTTTAGAAGTACTGTAGTGCTCTGTCTCGATTAACTTGTTTATTTGTTTATACACAGGTTGGCTATGATTTGAAGGAAGAGATCGAGCGAAAGTTTGATAAATGGCAGGAGCCCCCACCAGTCAAGCAGGTGAAGCCTCTTCCAGCTCCCCTAGATGGACAGAGGAAGAAGAGAGGAGGCAGAAGGTGAGGGTCAAAAGGGGTGGGAATGATGGGTCCTTTTTTAAAAATTATATATTGTATTATTTTGTATTATATATTCAAAATATGACCTTACATGGTGTTTGTGAGAGAACTACATTTTATACTTCATCTAAAAGAAACTGAAAAAAATTGCATTATGACAATATTCTTGACAAGCGAAAATAAAAAAGGGAAGTACAAAAGTATGTTTTTGGCTTACATTACATTATTCATTCTTAAATATGACTACTTGACAATATTTCATAATTTGTATTTGAAATTTTGCATTGAGATGCTTTTCTTGACAAGTAAGCAAAATAAATTTGGAAGGGGGAAAGTACACAATTATTTTTGTATTACACTCATTTTTTAAAAACAAATATTTCCTGTACACTCTAAAAAAATTATTAAAAAAACAATTTTTACTCAGAATTTGCTAGTAAATTTCACAAATAATTACAAAGAGTTGACAAGTAAAACACTGAATTAAACAAACATGGAATTTTCTGTGAAATTTTGACGTGGAAAGGCTGAAATAGTATTTTCTTGTAAAACCTACTCCAATAATCGGTTTTATTTACAACTTTGGGGAAAATTTTTTTTTTTTTTACATTGCATGAACTTGTCATTCTTTTTTTTTTTTTATACTCTCAGGTATCGTAAGATGAAAGAGAGGCTGGGTCTGACAGAAATCAGGAAACATGCCAACAAAATGACATTTGCAGGGGTTAGTTGCCCTCTGTCAGTATTACTCCATTAGTATGCTTTGTTTTAAAATTTCACAGATTGACTCGGCAACTGTGGATTATAAACGTTTTGTCTTTCTCCCTGTAAGATCGAAGATGATGCTTATCAGGAGGATCTGGGCTTCAGTCTCGGTCAGCTGGGAAAATCTGGCAGCGGCAGGGTCAGACAAGCTCAGGTCAACGACTCCACCAAGGCCAGAATATCCAAATCCTTACAGGTATGCTTGCATACTGTAGAATTAATTCTAAAACTTTAAGCGAAAAATCAGTTTCTTCATACTTAAATGTATTTTATGTACGCTACCATTCAAAGTTTGGGGTTGGTAAGATTTTTTAAAATGTGTTTCAAGTCTCTTATGTTCACTGAGGCGGTGTTTATTTATTAACAATATTCTAAAAATTCTGAAATATTATTACAATTCAAAATAACTTAAAATAGGACCTGCTTTCTATTTTATTATATTTTAAAATGTAATTTATTACTGTGATGGTTAAGCCAAATCATTCTAATATGCTGATTTGATGTTTGAGAAACATGTTTTATGAATGTTGTAAACAGTTGTGCTTCTTAAATATTTTCTGGAAACCTTGATGCTTTTAAGTATTCTTTGATGAAAACAAAGTATTCAAGAACATTATTGATTTGAAAAAAAAAAAAAAAAAGACTGAAGTTTTTTTTTTTTAAAGTATCAATTTCTTTAAAAACCCACCCTAAACTTTTGAACAATAGTGTAGATTTGGTTAATATAATTAATGCTCATTGGTACATAATGAGCATTTCCATATGGACTCATGAATGTTTTGTTACTGCAGCGGACACTGCAGAAGCAGAGCATGACGTACGGTGGCAAGTCCACTGTCAGAGACCGATCATCTGGAACCAGCTCCAGCGTGGCTTTCACTCCTTTACAGGTACACAAACTCTTGTTTAAAAATTGATTGTTTTTGCAAAAAAAATTTCCTGCCTCTAGGGTACAGATGTTACATCCTTCATGTTCAAATTGTTTCCGCACATTCAAGTGCAGTTGCTTTCTGTTTGGTTCCCTTGCTGTGGCTGATTTGTTAGTTAACAGTCTGTACACTGTCTGCTCTCTGTCAGGGGCTAGAGATTGTGAACCCACAGGCTGCAGAGAAGAAGGTGGCTGAGGCCAATCAGAAATATTTCTCCAACATGGCCGAGTTCCTCAAGGTCAAGAGTGAGAAGGAGGATAAAGTGTGAGGCGGTGTGTCAGATGAAGGAAAGCATATACACTGTGACAGCCATGGTCGGATTCACACTTCAACTGTTAATTTATACTCTGTCACACACCCACTCAGATGGACTTGTGTGGGAATGATATTATGAGGACAGCACAAGGACACATGACTGGAGATCCAACATATTCTAGATTTTGGTTTTTGTTCATTTTTATCTTTTTTAAATGTGTACTGATGAATTGTGTGTTGTCTGTATATATAACAAAGAACAGTAAATGCAAGTTGTTTTTCTTTTCAGCATTTTTATTTTTTTTTTCAATTTCAACAACTCTGGACAACACTTTGATCGAATAAAGTTGCTTATCTAGTAAAGCCGGCTGTTATTTTCTCTGTGTGATGCATTTTTTGTCCCTGAGGAAACTCATATTACACTCAAAATGGATTGAAATGGCTCCCATAGAAGATTTCATTTAGTTTAGATTGGTAGGCGTGTTTGCATAATGTTTTTGAATATGCAAGCATTTCAATCACTGTCCTCTCAGAGGAGACGCACTGTTGTCCCATTTTTGAAATGCTATTATGAATTAAATAACTTCATATGCAGAATTAAAGGCTAAATGTCAAAAAGGTTTGTGAAATTCATTTTGAATGTTCAAGTAAATGTTTTCTGGTTGTCACCAGTATTGCTTTCCTCCATTTTTTTTATTGTAGGATGGATTGTGGCAATACATTTTTGTACAAAAGTTTTAACTAACAAAATGGTTATATGTATTTAAGATCACTTTTATCCCGTCAATCCCGTTATGCCACGGTTATGTAATACATTTGAATGAATTATGTGACATTTTCACAGCATCAGCTCTTGCATAATGATGAGCAAGGATCACCATGTCCTTTGAAAAATATCCTTTTTTTTTACCAGAAGTACGTACAGTGGGTACGGAAAGTATTCAGACCCCCTTAAATTTTTCACTCTTTGTTATATTGCAGCCAATAAATTGACTTGAAGTGGTGCACCACTAATTTTCGAATCACAAAAAATAATCATAACATGATCGTTTTAATAATATGCTTTAATATACACCTCTGGTTAGTTAATTGCAGAATAGTCTATTATTATGTCAGTATGCTAACTAAATTGTATGTTTGACTCTTGCCTCTGGTAATCAGTTTTGTACAGCATTCTCTCACATGATAAAAAATGAAACTTAAAAATCAATATCTGTGTTTATTTGGTAAGAAGCTGTGCAGTAAGTGCGATAATGAACAGTTAGACGACCATTGTTTGGTTAAAGTCTGGTCGCAACTGTATATCATCGTTTACATATGCATATTTGTATTGGTTTATGTATGTGTGTATATATATATATATATATATATAAACACATACTGTATATAAGGTCTTGTTTATGGAGACAAGAACACTGACATTGCATCACAAAAGTATTTTATTGAAATTTTACAACTGTTTTTTGTTTCCTCTCAACTTACGAAGCGACATCACAATCGCATGCTGTCCTGTCCATGTCAAAAAAGGCAAGGATGATGGTGTTTATTACTGGAGAGAAATAGACAAATGCAATCAGCTGCCCTGTGCATCAAAAATACTTTTCATCTCATCACATTTACATCATTTTGTGTGATGGTCGAGCCCGTCGTTCTCCCCAAACAATAGAGGAAACTGAAATGAATGGAAACTCACATGGGATCGTGTCACAATGTGGGGTGTTTGGAAAAGCTTTGCCTAACAAATGGAGTGACAGAACAATGATATTTTGTCTTTATTTAGGGAAACTGTCCAGCAGAGTATGTGAGAATCATTTTGAGATGTGACGTCAAAAATAACTGAGGAAAGTTCGGGGAAGGCTTTTGTTTTACTTTACATGCACACTTCCACACAACAAAAATATTCAGCCATGGACAACCTAAAGGACACTGAAAGAAAGAAAAATAAGGTTTTTAACTTGTACATATTTTAACCTTTGTCTTTTTATTAGATATTTTTGAAGTGAGATCACTCATGCCATGTTTAACAGACAAATAATCACACGCCACTTTGAAGGCTGACAATTTCAACCCACCTTGCTTGTGAACATATGTAAGATAGATGCTACAGAACATTACCCTATCAACGCCAACTTTTGTTGCGGTCTAGCAAAACCACATTTAGGTCATGATAAAGGTAGGGAGGTCGAGAGGAATTCAATTGCATAGCAATTTAATGGTCGACACGTTATCTCGCAAGGCAAAGTCACAGTGCCTCAACACTCCCAGAGGGGCTCGATGAACTAAGAACAACCAATCAATGCATTAGACTCGGGATCTCGCATAGTGCCGGCACATCATAGTCAGTATATGTCATCTAAGAGGATAAGACTCGCTAATGCAGCACTCCACCAAACACAAACTACGAGCAAAATGTTTTGTCTGTGGCCAAACCAAATTGTTTCCTTTAATTTCTGTCGCTTGACTAGATGGGGTTTTCAGTTAGAACAGAAATGAAGGGGATAAAGACTCAACGTTGCAGGAGGTTCAAATGTTTGCATGTAAACAGGCACTCGACCCCCAGCTCTCTCTCTCTCTCTCTCTTTGAAAGAAAAAGGCCAACATCACATCCAACTTTAACCACGACATGGAGTTCATCTCGGAATGTCAACAGCAGCGTTTTCTGTGTCGTAGCGTTCGCTCTCTCTCCTCGTCAGTCACTGCAGGTCTCTGTCCTCCAGGTATCTGTACTCGAACGTAAATCCTTCCTTTTTTCTCTGGCCCCACTTTTCATAGTCAAAGTAAATGTACGTGCCCTACACAGAAAAAGAAAAGCAATTTCAAGCATATTATTAATGCATTACATCACGGAAACTAGGGTTCTTAAAAAGCAATGTCGTTTTATTGTATATGTACACATACACGTGTTTATTTGTATTATATGCATTTATATTTTTTAAACTGTAGAAAGATTATAGAAATAGATTTTAAGAAATTAATGCTTCTATTTAGCAAGGATTCCTTAAATTGATAAAAAGTGAGAGTTAAAGATTTATATTGCAAATAAATACTGCTCTTGTAAGTTGCTTAAAGGGGTCATATGATGCTGCTAAAAAGAACATTATTTTGTGTACCACTGTTTAAAGCAAGCGCACTTTGTGGAATCGTTTCATCTTCCCTCGGATAGTAATGCCTGTGACAATGATGACGTATT
>NW_015654065.1:84086-106015 GCF_001515625.1 Sinocyclocheilus rhinocerous
GGCAACCCCATGTGACGACCCCGGGCTGGACTCTGCTTTGTCCACGGTGAAAGCCGATCCGGCGATCGACAGCACGAAGCTGAAGTATTTCTTCAGCGACCAGCACGGATCAGCTCCAGGCATGATGAAGCGATATCGTCCTCTTTTGGAAGGCCAAACAAAGTAGTTTCGCTTTCACAAGGAAGCACACAGCGCCTTCACGACATGGCGGCGGCGGCAACAATACTACAGCGAGATTAAAAGTTACGCCTTCTTTCTTTGCGTGAACATTTGGGCGGCGTTATGCAAATCTTCCCAGATAGTGACGTAGGTATGTGGGGGCGTGTTAGAACGAGCCGTTTTAGGTAGGCGTGGCTGACTCTTAACTTTTATAAAGAATATCTCTTTGGATTTGAGACTTTAGTCTTTGCAACTTTACAGATCTTCTTTATGCACCAAGAGCTAGTATCACTCCAAAGAGAAAGGAAAAATTTTAATCGCATCATGACCCCTTTAAACAAAATCATCAAAGATGTTGCTACAAAACTAGTAAACAACAACTGTTTTCAACATGAATAAATGTTTCTTGAGCAGCATACTGAAGACTGGAGCAATGGTTACTGAAAATTCAGCTTTGCCAAAGTAGTGAATTACATTTTAAAAAATATTAAAAGAGAAAACAGTAAACTGTATATTTTACAATATTACAGTTTTGTTGTATTTTTTCATCAAATAAATGCACTCTTGGTCTACATAAGAGACTTCTTTAAAAAATATCCCATTTTTGAAAGGTAGCATATGAAACAGAATTAAAATGTGAACTTTTTAGAGCTGCAGTCCGTAAGTTTTGCCTCTTTGTCGGCATCTCTGTTTGAAAACCTGAAATTGCAGCTGCGTGCGGAATTATCTTCCTTGCCTGGGTTGTGCGGCGGCACGGCTCCAGCGCGGATGAATCTAATGTTCTGAAGAGTATGTGTAGCAGTCAGTCACCACACCGGTGTGGATATTTACTGTACTTCGCAATCACAGATTCTGGCCTACGTCTTGGAATATGACCCAAATAAGAATTTTCACCAGATATTGCCATCTGAACAAGTAAGAAACAAGTCTGCCACGTTTGTTCTGACCAACTGAGGAAAAAAGCATTACCATAAATAACCGTTGTGAATCGGGCTAAAGTAAGGCGATAGTTTCGAACACTGGCTGGTTATGTACTTGCTCAAATATTGATTTCGGATCATTTTTAACCAAAAAAAGTTACGGACTGCAGCTTTAAGTAATAATTTCTAAAAAAATAATGAAATGTGAACTTTTTCAATTCATCAAAACTTGTAGTCTTAATTTGTGTAATATATACACATTTATTTATTAAAAATAGATTTTTCCCCACTGGTATTGACTACTTTAACTGGTATTGTTATGGCTCTACATAGAGAAATAGAAAATTAAACTGAGTTTGCCATTTTTATTTTCAGTGGTGAGCATGAGAACAGTGCTGGGTTTGTACCTGTTCAAACTCATCAGTGATGGTCTTGGGTTCCTCGTGCCGTTGGAACCACATCATGTATTTGGTGTGGAACCTCCACGATTGCTTCTTCAGTGCTTTAGCCGACAGGTACTGTGCCTTTGTGCCCTGAGACAAAATGCCGACCGAGAGAAAAAGTTGGAAGACTGCAACACCCAACAGATGTTTCTGCTTTATTTAAAGCAACAAACACAGACCTCCAGGTAGTAGAAAATGAAGAAGAGCGTTTCAGTGGACAATCTCTGGTAGAACTCAATAGAGTCCGAATGATGTGGGGGCACCTGGTGGTGGAATGGCGGTGTAGGACACGGGTTTCTCATCAGGTACTGCCTACAAACAGACAAAAAAACAGACTTGTGTCATATTAGGCCCACATCTTCAGCTTGAGGGTCAGCTGCTTGCTTTTAAATGCCTTGTTTTAATCTGCGTTTAGACTAGAGTGCATATTGTGTACCTGATTCTCTCTGAATCGGACGGGTGGGGCATGTGTATCCATGCTGCCTCCTGCATTGCCTGTTGGTAAAGCTGCTCTTTAGTGAGAGGGGTGGGGCCTAAAGGACACGCCCCTAAAGATGGCGGCAGGTTGACCTCTGAAACAGCAGGCTGAGGAGCCGTTGTGGGTCCCGGTGGGGCTGAGAACAGACATTTTTAATGTTTATGATGATTATACCAGCTCTGTACCTTATGTAACATCTAATCTGGCACACCAAACTGCAGTCTAGCTGTTAGACAGGGTGTGCTGTTTGTGGTTGAGTCATTTTAATCATAAGCTTGAAGGATACTGAGGTGTGACAGTTGACTGCACTACAAACAACCATGTACCTCAGTTAAATAGGTGCTGAAACGAGTTGTTTTAACTACTATTTCCCATGATTAGTTCAGTGCACTCTCTATCAAACAGGTCAGCATACAAGATACCTCGATCTGGGAGGTGTAGTGATGAAATCTCTCCATCCAGTGTCAGTCCCAGTGCCGCCCGTTCTGCCATAGCTTTCAAAGAGCTTGGTGGTTCAGGAGTCTGCCAGAGACCAAATGGAATTACATAAGAAACAGCACAATTTAAATCTACAGGAAACTGATTTCATTGTATTCGGTGGGAGTGACTCTTGAGAAATTTGTGTGTGAATTCTGCGCCACTGGCAGACTGAATCTAGTCTAGCCAGGATGAAAAACCACACCTTGATGGCTTCTGTGTTGAGTGTGTAGGAGTGTGGGCCATTTAGTAGACTCCCACCACCAGGTGTGCCGTCAGTGAAAGCAGGTGATGGGGAGGAGGGGGGTAGAGTGATAGAGCTCAATAAACTGGGGCCATTATCCAGACTACAATACAGAGGAAGTTGGAGAGAGAAAGACAGCGACAATCAATCAATCATATTACTGTTATATTAGCTACAACTCAAAGAATGCAAATGAACACTCACGTTTGACTGGTTGATGAACTCGAGGATGAGGAATGGCTGATTTGTGATTGGCTGGCACTGCTGAGTGAGGAGTCTGGTGTGTTGTCCGCAACCACAGCACTGTAACCTGTATGGAGAAAAATAAGAATTAAAAAAATTACTCATCTGGCAAAGAGAGATCAAATAAAAACATCAAAGAGATCAATAATAACACAATAATATTAGTAATGTTATTTAAAAAAAACTAAAAACAATTTCAAAGATAAATATTTAAATAATAATAATTATTACTATTATTATTATTATTACTACAAAAATAATATTTATGAGAAAGCAATAATTTAAAATAGTCATAATAATGAAAGAAAAAAATAATAATTTACATTTACAAAATCATTAAAAAGATGAATAATATTACTACTAATAATTATTATTCATATAAATAAAATGCTAAAAACAATAATTAAAAAGAGATAAAAAAGAACAATAAACAAATAAAAAAAATTTACATTTAAATATCAAAATATAGTTAAAATAATAATTATAACAACAATAACAATATAAGATACCTTAAAAATATAAAAATTAAAAAACAACTGAGATTTATTCATAATAATAATAATGATGATTAAGAGATGAAGGAGACAGCTGGAAAATACAGCCATTATCTTCAGCTAAACATTTATTCCTACTCATAAAATCAAAAATAAAAATATGACATTTGTAAATACAGTGGATAATTAACGGCCAGACTCACTGGTTGCTCCATTTTGTTTGAGGCCGCTAGCGGGTCTTGCAGGCGCTACGTTCGTTCCCACTCCTGCACTCGCCACAGAACTGCTTCCATTTCCACTCAATACGCTCTCTCCAGTTCCTCCTCCAGGTGCGGTGCCCACATGGCTTACAGGTATCTGTGCAGACGCCTGGAGAGCCGTCTGCCCTGGTACCAGGTTTAGAATTCCTCCGGTTAGGGTACTGTGACCCGGACTGGACCCAAGCAAGCCTATACCAGCCCCTGTACCCGTACCATTACTGGTCGCGCCTGTGTTTGCTCCCCCTGCACCTGCACTCGGTACAGATATGCCAGAACTTACACTGCCACTCCCCACCGGACCACTGGAGACACTACCTGCTGTTCCGCCTGCAGCCGCCTGGGCGTAGGGGGCAGGGGTAGAGCCTGAGAGAAGCCCTGCCATGGTGTTGAGAGAACCAGACATGCCGGCCATGCCCAGACCTGGCATCTGAGCCCCACTACTGCTGCTGATCACCGTCACGCCCCCTTTCCCCAGGCCCAAACCCAGTCTAGAGCCCTCAACCCCAGGAACAGATGAAGCCTGGGACTGGGAATTGGAAGTAACTGGGCCAGGTGTGCTGGAACTAGGCAGAGAGGAAGTAGTGGAGGCAGGTAGCGTGGGGTGACTAGGTGGACTAGGTGTGTTGTTGGAGGGAACGGATGTCGAGGAGAGTTTGACCTGTGCTTGCTGTTGAGACTGAGGAGCATGCTGCTGCACTGCGCTGCTAAAGCTTCCCAGCAGGCTGCTGCCCCCAGAGACCGCTGTGCAGCCAACGACGACAGTAGCCATAGAAACCAGCGAAGAGGAGGAGGAGGAGGAGCCTGAGGAGGCAGATGAGGAGAAGGACGAGAGAGATGGGTTGCCGTTCTTCACAGGAGACTGATCGGAGCAAGAAAGCCATGAGGTTAGAAACACAAATATCACTTTTCATTAAGAATACATGTCATTTTGGGTGAACAATTTCTGTCATCATTTCCTCATGCTGTGGTTCAAACTTTTTTACAACACAAAAAGTCTAAACTCAGAAGATTGTGCTGGTTATTCTGCTCCACATAATTATAATAAGCATTTCAAGCGTCAAAAAGGAAACAAAAGCACCATAAAAGTGATCCATACAACTTGTGTGCTACATTGCATATTAAGTCTCCTGAAGCCATACAAGTACTTTTATAGTGCTTCTGCACTGTAATAAAGTCATACATGTTTAAAACAACAATGTGAGTGTATAAACCTTTAACTGATAGTGAGGTCTCACCTGACTGACTTCACTGTCTGTCGATCGACCTCTCTTATCCTCCAAAATCTCCTGAGCAACACATAGTCACACATAACATAGTAAGACAATCAATACTGCGACTAAAAGTCAATAAAAGACCAGAGAAGAGCATGATTTGAGGTTCTGAGTGATTATAAATGATGGAGATGCTCTGCAGAATAGACTGATCCCAGAGGAAGAATGAAAGAAAGCGGATTACCATTGTGCCTGTGCCAGGAGATGGAGGGATGGGAGAAGAGGAAGTAGTGGAGGTCGGTGTGCTGCTGGACTGAAGGAACATCTCATCTTCAATATGGCCCTGAGGAGACGTCGCCATCAAAGTTGCCGCTAGAGGGAAAGAGATATTTATAAATGTGACCTATCTTGACAATTTACATAAACAACAACATTAATCTCGGGTTGCAAAGGGGTGGAAAATTTCCGGAAACTTTCCAAAAAAATCCCTGGAATATTCCCCCAAAAATCCTGGAAAGTTTCCAAAATTTCTGGAAAGTTTCCGAAATTTACTGGAAATTTTCCACCTTTTTTCAACCCTACATTCATCCCACACACACAGACTTACGTAATTCCTCCAAGTCCAGATCATCGTAGAGGAACTCATTCTCTTCAAAATCTGGGTCTTGCGAAGAGTCAATGTAATATTCCACATCATCTTTGATCTTATGGATTGCTTCAACCTGGATCGAATCGTTATCCAACATCCTCAAGATGGTCTCTAGCATACGAATGTGGTACCGGTGTCTTTCGATTAACCTCTTTAGTTCTTCAATCCGATCCTGCTTCTGAAGAAAACACAATAAACAGATCAGAATGGTATGAGAACAACTTGAGGTCTCTAACAGTGAGTGTTCACATAACAGTGAAAGCATAAAAAGGAGGACTAAAAAAAAAAAAGACTTAATTTATAATAAAACAGGAAAGTAGTGGAACGAAAGGATGGGGAAATGGAAAAAGTGAAACGCTGACCTCCTTGTCTCCTTTCTTTTTCCGTGTTTGAACAGAGAGGGACTCAACTTCACTTTCAAACTGGTCCACCTGCATGTTCAAAGTGTCTATTGTGTTCTGCGAGAGAGAAATCATGTCATTACTGCACTATTTGCATCCTGTTCAAAGTTTTTCTACCCCCCACTGTTATCCACGAGCCCTCTTGTACCGTGAGCCACTGTTCCATTTCCTCCTTCTCTTTCTGCGCTGGGTCTACTTTCTGAGCCAAGCCCAGCCCCTCTTTAGAGTAGGCCTTTGTCTTGGTTTCTCTTTCAACCACCTTAAATCGCTCCATTTGCTGAGGAGAAAGAGACAGAGATTCAAGTTAAGGGGTACAAGCTTGACAGATCAAGCGTGGGAAACGTATCTAAGAATTCATGAGGCAAAATTTAAACGTTATGCCAATGCACTGATATTTTTATCAAAATCACAAAATAATTTTGCAAACTGACAAGTGTGTTAAAATAAAATAGCCTTAAGGAATGGTACCGTTTCAATAAGCTTCCTGTTCTCCACTAGCTGCCGTTTGTCTTTGATCTCATTGGATGCCACCCATGTCTTAATCTGGTCTCGTAGCCGCTAAAAAGAAAAACAGGTGAGAACAATTATACTAATTGAGATTGAGAACACATATTTTTCCCTTGGTTCTAAATAAAGTGTACAATAATTATTCTATGCAACAGCTAGTTTCGCTTCTCTAAACTGATTGCCCAAGAAGTGTTCCAAGAGTGCTTATACCTAGTCCAAGTTCCTAGTTCTGTGCTTGTATTATTCCACTTATCCATGTTCACACAATTCCAGCTAAATGTCAAATCAGCATATCCTTACCTGGAGCTTTTTAATCTCTTTCTTGAGATCAGCCTCATATTTTTCCTTCTGGTTGGCATTGGCTGCATTGTGAAGCTGAGAATGAAATGGATTATTAAAATACAACATCTAACAACAAGTGCACGTTTTCTTTAGTTCCTTTTTGCATTATGCATTGGTTGTTGAGGTGTTAACGTCCCACCTTTTTCCAAATGTCTTCAAACTGTTCGACACCTTCAGTAACTTTTTTCAAACATCGATCTATTTCACCTGGTTGTGTAAAGCATATGATTATGCTTAAGTCATAAGTTCATATGATGATTCAGAAAACATCTGAACAGAAACTACTGTGTACAAGCAAGTGTAGCAGTGGAGAGTAGAGAAGAAAATATTTTCTATATCATAATATCTTACCTTGTAGTTTTCTCTTATCAGCCATGGCTTCGCTATGATACTGTCTTCATACCTTCTGTCACTGCAAGCACATCAGAGAGACTGTTAACTTGTACAGTATTCAGTGTGAGGCAGATGGTAAGTGTTTCTACTGCTCCCGACAGATAGATCTCATCTCAATAGAAAAGGCTGATATTAAACACCCTGCTCGATTCACGTTACACTATTTATCTGGGCAAAGAAAACGGTTAATAACTTCAAAGTTATATTTTACTCGAGTTCTTTCCAGGTAAACAAATAAACGCAACTGTCGCTTATGCAATCCCCCTAGATAATAGAAATTATGAAGAATTTTAATGACAGCGCGCCTTGATCGTCCCCACAGTTTAGATCACTTACACGGTAACGCCAACACAACCACAGTGTGTTTACGCAGATTTACGCAGCCTCTGATCACTGAGCACTAGCCACCAAGATGCTAACGTGTAAGATCAGCAGCATTTCATCGCCATATCTCATCTGCACTGATAATATGTCACCCTGGCAGTATATATAGACGGAATACTGTATATTTCTGCAGTTATCATGGATTAAGCTGCTGTTGTTGTGATGTCGAGCAGCGCTGACGGCTAACGCTCTGCTAGCATACACACAGTTTTTCCAGCAGAAGGTTTAGGGGATTTAAACTCTCAAATTGAATGCACAGTCGTCGTATACCTTTTTCAAAAGTGTGTAATATTCGTCAGTATCTCTATGTGACAGCCACGACCAAAATATCCGCCAATTCCTTATTTCAAATTTGGTAATGTTTTCAGCTCGTCAATCCCCCTTCTGTCCAGCAGTACATTAAAGATGGCCGGCAGACTCCGCCCACCGCTCGCTACTGAAGTTCCCGCCTCTCGTCTTTTTTCGTTCTTGTGATTCATTAAAAATGTCTGTCAATCATTTCTCAAGTTGTGACCGTCTCCGCTGGACCGCTGATCCCATTGGATGAAATATTGGGTGAAAGGTTATATTTACGGAAAAAGACCATTCTCTATACAAAAATTGACTTCTCTTAGGGCACTAACACAATTTTTCTTTATTTGTAACAACTGCACTAGTTTGTATTGAAAAAATTTATAATTGGAAAAATCCGTTTTTTAAGGAATTGATTGAGAGTTGATTAGATTTTTTATTTCACATTTTATTTCTAGGTACAAAATTGCAATAACAGAAAAAAATAATTTAGATATGGGGCTTGTTCCTATGGGGATATATATTTTGTAACTATTAATACCTAATAATCATAACAGGTACAATCAATTTACCACTTATTTGTCTTCCTGGACTATATGATAAAATTAGAAATAATTATAATTATAAAAATTGAAAATGTTTTTTGCCCCACCATTATTTAATAACATAAAGTGGAATCAATTTATCATGTTTTTAAACAGATATATGAGTAAAAATAGATTTATTTAACATTAATTCATTAGTTTTAATTTCATTAGTCAGATACTTAACCTACATATTTATGTATAATGTTCTCTTTGTGAAACCTTGAGTCACTTTAGCTACATTTAAAATCATTTTAGCTACATTTAAATAAACAAATTTAGTTGAAAGTTAGTCAACTAAATTTGTTTATTTAAATGTAGCTAAAATAAATTGATTGCAACCACTTACCTTTAAAAAATTTAGTAAATTCAATGAATCATTTTTTTCAGTGATTTTTACCAATTTACTCAAAATCTTTAGAAAAGTAGGCTATTAACGTCTTGATTGTTCATCTATCTTTTGATTACATACATAAATTATATTTTCAATTATGATGAAAGTTATATTAAACATTTAATTTAATTTCATTCCACATCTCCAGATGTGGATATACAAACTGTAAGCCTCCTTTCACAGCTTCATTATAAAAGAAATAAAACATTATACAGAGAAATTATATAGAATTCTGTTAACAAAACATGATCAAAAATATTCTACCCTTAACGTTTTCAGTCTTTTTCTATGGCTTATTTAATCTTTGTCTAAATTGTTATATATGTGAGATAGCTTCAGGATTGTGCTTAATTTGACTGAATATAACTAAACATTAACTGTAAGTAACTCTATATTCAAAATAAATTAATGTTAAATATCTCTCTCACCAATAATCAAATATAATATAAATAGAAATGTAGCAGATAAGCTCTTCAGAAGACAGTACTGTGGAGTATCGTGAAAAGCGTGTTTTATCGCCAAGATGTGTGCTGGCCAGATGGATTGTATTTCATGATTGTACGTTTATCACGTCAATCATCCACTGGCCTCCGCCCACCGCGTCAATAGACTTCCTGAAAACGCTCGTGCCTCCCCTACAGCTCAGGAAAGCTGGAGAACTCGCCATGTAGGGGGGACAAAAAAACCCAGGTAAGTCCGATATTACTTTCGCTTTGTCGCTTATTATTAAAGTCATTACACCCCGTAAGACACATACAAGTTTATAGTTCGCCCTTTTTGGTGAAGAATTTAAACAGAAACAGATCCGTTTTCAGGTTGATGTCTCTGAGCTCTCGTCAGCTTGGCTATTTAAAATGACATTAACAACATGTTTGCTGAATACATTGTTCTCCTCATCGGTAAAATCGAATTTAGTCTTTACCAGCTTTAAGGTTTTAACTGCCATCGTTATGTACAAACAAGTCCACTCATATCCTATTATATACTAGTGTTTTGTGTTGGCCTGCCATCAGCTAGCTGTGTTTATGTGAGTTTGACTCTGAGTTGCTAAGAAACTGTCTGCAGTTGTACTTATTAATTGCCTTGACATTAGTTTCTGTGATGGTTTATAATCACATCTTGCCTGCGGTTCATTTTATAGTACCCTTTGGTACAGGATAGCATAGAAGCTATTTGTTTTTTCGTCCACTTATGATCACACATAGTAAACTGCCAAATGTCACTATATGAGCTGCCTTTTGCATGTAAAACCCTTAATTAATACAAGTACACTCAGATGATAAAAGCCATTTCCCCCTTGTAACACTTAAATAAACTTGTGACTTTGACAGCTGACTGACCACCTGTCACATTCTGAGACACTTTGTAATTGTATGAACTTGTTATTTGATTTGTAATGTGACAGAGCTTTGCATTTTTACCTTTGCTTAATTGGATTGCTTGGCAAAATTGTATCTTTTATTTATTTCATAACCACTCACCTAAAGAAAGATCTACACAATTGTGTGCAAAGGCCATCAGTGTTTATATTTTATGATTTGTGAGGTCGCAACTGACTAATTATAGTCAAATTGCTTTGGTCTATCTGAATAAGTCTTGAAACTATCATATCATTGATGCAGTAAAATTCTTGGTGATAAAAGGGACAAAGTGTGCACTCGTGTGTGAAAACCCAGACAGTCAACAGAGCTCCTTTTGGCTCTAGAAAGGTAAAGCTTGAGGCAGCCTGAGAGAGGAATGTACTTTTTGGTCTACTGTGGGTTTTGATTTCTTGACGGTGTCTCCGCCCAGCTTTTCAAGGACAAAGTGGACATCATAGGGGCTTTTCTTTCTTTAACAGTTATGGAAATCTGCCAGGCATTTATTTTCGCAGGAGTCTTTAACAAGTGGAAAATAAAAGTATGTGATAAAATCACATATTTCTGCACTGAGCATTACTTGCTGACTGCCAGATTAAATTCCAAAAACAAAGTCTGCAGATTTTGAGTTACAGCTAAAACATCCTAAACCGCCGTCCATTTCGTCCCAGATGTTTACAGACTGCCGATATATTAGGCCTCTTGATTGCAGGCGTTTCCTGTCAGCCATAAACTCATACGATGAGATCTTAATCTGTTGAATCTGTCGTCAGTTCACATTTCAAACGTTCCTGTTCTCCACTGAGTTGAAATTGCGATTACATCTCAACTCTAGTTTTCATTCACGGTCCCGGTGTTGCGTTTCAGGCTCAATTGCAGAATTTACATATGAAGTGTCATCCAAGATTGATGCTGGACAGGTGTAATTCCACCCCAGACTGGTTTTGTTCTCTGTTTGGATCAAAATGACATAGCCCTGCATATTTGCAAACACTGGCAAACCACAGGCACTTGAACATTTTGAATAATGAACTTTGTATGCAGACTAAATCCATCTGTTCACATTTCCCCAGACTACCGGTTGCCACATTCTTTCTGTTGAGAAACAGAACCATATTGTTCAGCATGTTCCTTTCTGCTGATGCTAGACCTTTTAAGATATTGCACTATATGTTATCTGATTACTTAAGTCTGTTAAGGTTAAGTGCAGGTCAGTGGTCAACTTAACATCACATTTCATTAGAAAAGCAGCAAAGATGATATTGAATTCTGATGTAAAAGATACACTACTGTTTAAAAGTTTGGGGTCAGTAAATTTTTTTTTAGACTGTATTATTACAGAAATTATTCCAAAAGAATACTTTTATTCAGCAAGGATACATTACATTTCCCAAACATGACAGTAAATACATTTACATTGTTACAAAATATTTCTATTTCAAGTAAATGCTGTTCAATTCAAGTTTATTTGTATAGCGCTTTTCACGATACAAATCGTTGCAAAGCAACTTTTCACTTAATATATAATCATAATGTAACTGCATAATAATGCAAGAAGCCCTACACACTTCCAAATGACAACAATCTTTAAATTTTTAAGAATATTTAGATCATGGAAATTAAGTATCAAAATATTAGATACCTTAAAAAACTTGAATAAATAGTAAATAAACATTTTCTAACAAAAAGTGCAAAGTAACAAGTATCCTCTGAGGGGTTGGCATCATCTCTTCTCAGGTGTTCTGGATCCAGACTGAAGCTTGTGTAAATCCTAGTTACCACGGGATGTCAATCCTGTGGCAAAAACAGAGAAACAAATAGGGACATAATTAGCGTAGCTGCTGTTCCAACCAAGCAAAATTGATTTGTTTAACCCAAGCTAAAGAATAATAATGTGCATTTGATCAGATATAACTGCAGTACAAGATTATGATATGCATTATTTGAATGCTTGGCCAAAGAGATGTGTCTTTAATCTAGATTTAAACAGAGAGAGTGTGTCTGAACCCCGAACGTTATCAGGAAGGCTATTCCAGAGTTTGGGAGCCAAATGCGAAAAAGCTCTACCTCCTTTAGTGGACTTTGCTATCCTAGGTACTACCAAAAGTCCAGAGTTTTGCGACCTTAGGGAGCGTGATGGATTGTAGCGTGGTAGAAGACTAGTTAGGTACGCAGGAGCTAGCCCATTAAGGGCCTTATAGGCAAGTAATAATATTTTGTAACTGATACGGAACTTAATAGGTAGCCAGTGCAGAGACTGTAAAATTGGGGTAATATGATCATATTTTCTTGACCTGGTAAGGACTCTAGCCGCTGCATTTTGGACTACCTGTAGCTTGTTTATTGAAGATGCAGGACAACCACCTAGCAGTGCATTACAATAGTCCAGTCTAGAGGTCATGAATGCATGAACTAGCTTTTCTGCATCAGAAACAGGTAACATGTTTCGTAACTTTGCAATGTTTCTAAGATGGAAGAATGCTGTTTTTGTAACATGGGAAATATGATTTTCAAAAGACAAGTTGCTATCTAATATAACACCCAGATTTTTGACTGTAGAGGAAGTAACCGTACATCCGTCTAGTTGCAAATTGTAATCCACGAGATTCTGTGTACTGTCTTTTGGTCCAATAAGTAATATCTCTGTCTTATCCGAGTTTAATAGGAGAAAATTATTGGTCATCCAATCTTTTACATTTTTAACATATTCTGTTAGCTTAGATAATTTAGAAGTTTCATCTGGTCTTGTTGAGATATATAGTTGAGTATCATCGGCATAACAGTGGAAACTAATCCCGTATTTTCTAATAATATTACCAAGGGGCAACATGTATATCGAAAATAGCAGAGGACCTAGGACAGATCCTTGTGGCACTCCATATTTTACTGGTGATAATTGAGATGACTCCCCATTTAAATGAACAAGGTGGTAGCGATCGGACAGGTAGGATCTAAACCATCTTAAAGCCTGCCCTTGAATATCTGTATAGTTTTGTAATCGATCTATGAGTATGTGATGATCTATAGTGTCGAACGCAGCACTAAGATGAAGTAAAACTAGCAATGAGATACAGCCTTGGTCTGACCCAAGAAGCAAGTCTTTTGTAATTTTAACAAGTGCAGTTTCTGTGCTATTGTGGGGCCTGAAACCTGACTGAAATTCTTCGTAGAGATCATTTTTTTGCAGGAAGGAGCACAATTGAGCAGACACAACTTTTTCTAAAATTTTAGACATAAAAGGAAGATTTGAAATGGGTCTGTAATTTGCCAGTTCACTAGGATCTAGTTGTGGTTTCTTAATAAGAGGCTTAATAACCGCCAGCTTGAATGGTTTTGGGACGTGACTGTTGTTCTTTTGAACGTCAAAGAATTCTGAAAAAAATTATGACGGTTTCCTCAAAAATATTAAGCAGCACAACTGTTTTCAACTGTGATAAAAAATAAGAAATGTTATCAGATATTAGAATGTTTTCTAAAGGATCATGTGATACTGAAGACTGGAGTAATGGTTGCTAAAAACTCTGCTTTTTTGCCATTACAGGAATACATTACATTTGAAAATATATTAATATCGAAAGTTATTTTAAATTGTATTCAGAGACTTCTTTCAAAAATATAAAAAAAGCCCCAAACTTTTGAAAGGTAGTACATCTTCTATAACAGAAGGTCCTCAGCTTCTATTCAGAATAATATCTTGTTCATATTCTTAGGGTTCATATTACTTGACCTATATTGCTTTCTAGGATGCAAAATATCACATTTAACTTTTGAAAGGTAATCTTTCTCTTTCTGTCTCTCTCCAAACCTTCTGTTCTCTGTGTAACAGGGCTCCTTTCACATCGGATAAAGAGGTTTACCATGACTTGAGACCCTGTCCCAGCACTCCTCCTCTTTCTGTATTTTGTGTTTTATTTATTTTCCTTTTTGAGGACTATCTTGCAAGGATTGAAGAACAGAGTTCAACGTTCATGGATATCAAATCCTGGATTTTCTGGCATTTTTTTATTGGGTGAGCTATAATACATGAGTTCCCAGCACTACTACAATCTCTGACACTGCTTTGGACCTAAACCAGAAGTGACATCCCTGTTCACCTCTATCACTTCCTAAACCTTGTTTTTTTTTGGAGAGGAACTGTATTTTTAGTCAACCACCACGATAAGGTTTCATTTGCTTATTCTCAAACACTATCCTCGGCCGGGCCGTTACCTCTGCTCTCTGTGCTTTGTTTGTCACTGAACATAGCATTTATAGGGTTATTATAACCTTAGTGTGTGTTTATTTTTAGTCATTTGTAAGTTCCATGTTCTCTGACCTTAAGACAATGCATTGTTAATTGAAATTGTGCTTCCTATTTTATTTAAACAATTTGTGAGAGTGGAAAATTGTTCAATTTAGTAACTTAAGAAATTTTGTTTAATGATTATTTATGTAGAAGCTCCGTTTCCGTTTCATTTCCGTTTAACCTTGACAAAGGGTAAGCCTTTTCTCATATTGTGATATTTTGCCAGTGCAGTCAGACAAAGAGAGAAAAGCAAATAATCTGGCTGCTTTGTGCATCTTAATTTTTAAAACAAAACTATGATTTTTGTTGGGATACTAGCAATACTAAACTGGAAATCTCTTTTGTGTATTGTGTTTTGATCAGATGATCATAAGAGGATTTAGCATTGTTTCCAAGCAAAATGCACTGATGGAAAAGATTTAACACTATCAGGGATAAAAAAAAAGCCTGCTGATGTTTTTTTGTGTGTTTTGAAAAGACACCTGTTGAAGCACTGTCATCATTTGTAACTTGTTTAACCTTAAGTTTACACAAAAGCCCATGATTTGGGCTTAAAAAAGCTGACACATTTTATCTCAGAACAACTAGTGCATCTGTCCAGAAAGTCATCTCTGCAAATCAGAAGAAAGACCTCTTCATGAGGCATTCAAGCTGTATTGTCCAAATATACTTTCTGCATCCCAGTGGCACTACCTTTTGAGCCCAGACATTGAACATGCGCTCCCCAGGCCCAGAGAGTCCATCTATGACTGAGGAGGCCCTGCTGCACGGACAGTTCGGCGGTTGGAGCAGCGGAGGGGGAAGTGGAAGTAACAGCAACAGCTGCCCCAACAGCCCTGGAGGTGTTTCTTTACCTTCCAGCCCAGCCTCCACCAACTACGCCCTGACCCTCACGCCAACCCACATCCATGTCCAGCGGTTGTCTCCACGTGCAGGGAAGCAGTTCAGGCTGATCCTGCCGCTGGCGGAACTGACCGGATGCAGCTGCCCGCGCTCGCCGGCCCCTCCTTTGCTGGTGCTTTACTGGTACCCTCCGGGTCGTCGCCGCAAAGGCGTCTCCAGACATAGACAGGTGCGGGCGTACTTGGCGGAGAGCAGAGTTGAGGCGGAGAAATGGAACGCTGCTGTACAGAGCCTGCTGAGGGGAATGGATGTCAGCTCCACCACAGGTGGGTGTCAGGGTTTGATCAATCGTAAATGCTTTGTCTCTGGAGTGTCTATGCTTTTGTTAGTGGGAAATCATTTAATGTACTCCCTCAATGTCTTCACTAAATGCATCCAGATGCTGCTAATTCTTCAAGATGTTTGTCAGTGCTGTTGCATTAATGTTTTGTCATTAATATGTGTCTTGTAAATAAGATGCCACTTTGATTTCTTCAATGAGCTAAATTTATGTGAGTATGAATCATGTCTGTATGCATTTATTTTTGTAAGAGTTTAACTGTTCCCTCCTGCTCTTTTTTCCTGTTTTGTTTTTTTTTTGCACTCATAATGTGTACCACATGCTGTCATTGACGGTCAGAGAATGGGTGGGTCTGCGGCAGGGAAAATGTAGCCTGTTTTGAGTAGTGCAGATCGTTTGGTAGCAGTACACCAGGCTTTATTGACTTTAACAGATGCTGCTTGTTATTGCTCTGTCCCTGTTTTTAACTGCAGTGCTGTAGGTAGTTGTCAGTGCTAGTTGTTGCAGCTCAGTAAATTGTTAAAATACATTTATATGATGTTAATAAGTTTGTTGGATTGTTAGTTTGTGTTAGGAGTGCAGATCTTGGGTCAGTTTAGTGGTTATAATGCTGTGAAAATATAAAGACACCCCATTATTTATTTAATTTTTTATTGCTAAAATAACATTTGATCATCCTTTCAATTATGCTGATTGGTAAAACTTGGATATTTGTAGATAAAATTAAAACAACAATGAAACAAACTTTTACAATCAGCTGTTTAAACAAGAAAAACAAGTGTAGCCTAACATTTATGGGAAAAGTTATGATTAAGAAATTGATGGTAAAGTGTTGCCTCAAGTTAATTTCAAAATACGCGAGTCAACCATCTGAAAAAGCACAACTTTGCTCTACATGGGAAGTTGTGAAGGAAGAAGTTCTGATCTAGTTTGATAACAGGACTGTACATGCACCGTGTTCTGGATAGATGAGACCTATCCCAAATTTCAATCTTAAATATCATACAGTTGAACCATTAATGTAAGAAACTTTGTGATTGATTTATTTTGTTGAATAAAATATAATGTGGAATTTGTTACTGGATCATTTAAATTCTCTTTTCATCAGTATTTTTGAAATGAAGGTCAGATATGTGTTCTTGAGGTGTACTTATTTTTCACATCTGCCAAAAACATTTATGGTCTGTTTTCAGATGGGTTAGGATGTGGCTTAGTATTGTTTTTAGCCTTAAAATGAAGGCCTTATCCTCACTTGTTTGTTTTTGTTTGCTTATTGAGCAGAATTTTGCAAAAGCATGTTGCCCCGTCCCCGTCGACTGTTGCTGCTGGTCAATCCATTCAGTGGCCGGGGTCAGGCAATGCAGTGGTGTCAAACGCACATACTTCCAATGATAAGAGAAGCCAACGTCAGCTACAACCTCATACAGACAGGTAAGAACAACACACACAATCACACACATATGGCGTCAGCTGCAAACCCTTCAAATATTTTTTTGAACTCTCAAAACAACAGTGCTCAGAATCTGATTGTTTGCATGTGACGCATGTGGTTTTGTTGTTGAACAGAGCGTCAGAATCATGCACGTGAGCTAATCAAAGAGATCTCGCTACCAGAATGGGACGGAATTGTCATTGTTTCTGGAGATGGACTCTTGCACGAGGTAAATATTGTAACAGTCTTTGATTGCTTTGTCACATACATTTAATTAACTAAGCTAATACAGAAACTACTTCTTACAGGAAAATTGTTTGAGAAATTTCCTGGAACGTCTGTGGAATTCTGTATAATTGATTTAAACATGGTAAAACATGTTAAATGGCTGAAAATAATACTCTCTTATTGGTAGCTGAAGACGTGACCAAATTAGCGAAGGTATTTAATAAATGTAGCGGCAGAGGGGTATGAACATTCTGGATGACTCAAGTTTGATTTCTTTAGTACCTGACTGACCTACCACATGGTTTGTATGTAAAAATAAGATTATTTGCATATTATTTACATATTAATCTGTGTGTCCTCTTTCTGCAGGTGATAAATGGCCTGATGGAACGGCCAGACTGGGAACAAGCAATAAAAACCCCTGTGGGAATCCTGCCTTGTGGCTCTGGAAATGCACTTGCTGGTTCAATCAACCACTATGCAGGGTACGAAATGTACTTGAGCTCACCAGGGGCCTGATGTATAAACGTTGCCAATTTTCCACGTATATATTGAGATTTATAAAAAATAAACGTATTTTTGTGTAATAATAAGTAAATATGTGCGGGTACTCTAGACTGTGCGCGGATGGCGGTTATATCCGCGGGCGCTGCGGATAATCCGCGGATCGGGTGGGTCGGGTAATAAAAAAATGCATTCTGATTATTTGCGGGTGGGTCGCGGGTGGATAAAATAAATCATTAATGATGCAAGTATTAACTACATTTTCTAAATTATGAACGTGTTTTAAATAGGCTACAGAAATTGAATAAACTGTAAATTAACATTAAAAGTTATTCAACAAAACATTATTTAGTCAAGAGCAGTAAGGGATTTTCTCTGTCTTTTGTTGTTTGATTAACATTAATAAAAGACGGCACAGCTTTATTAGGCTGCTGTCACAAGACCTATTTCACGGATCCAATACTGATACTCATGCGTTTTATTTTGCAACTGTTTACATTAACTTAAAGGGGTCATATGATGCTTTTTTAAAGATCATTATTTTGTGTATTTGGTGTACGGGTCGGGTGCGGTTATCTAAATCAGACAAAAATACAGGTGCGGGCGGTTGGCGGGTGGATAATTTATTTGAAGCTGCGGATTCGGGTGACGTTTTAGCTCATCCGCGCATCACTAGCGTACGCACTCTTTTACTGGCGTAATAGCGAAGTCTAATGATTTCAGACCCTCTTTTCCTTTCAATATACACATTTAGATTAAATATTCTGCTCATTAATGAAGTTAAGCATTGACATTACATAGTCATTATTCAAAAGTTATACAAAAACTTATGAATTTAGATATTTAGATATTTGTAGTGGATGCGCTGTTTTTTGATCACTTGTTGCATGCTGTTTTAATGACAGCGAGGAGTGCTAGGCACACAGTAATGTTTCTTTAAACTGCAGATCTTATGTTAAGAGAATTTTTTTTTTTAGCAAGAACATGAATGATGCGCACTTACTTCGATATTGTGGCAGACACTGCTGGATTCGGTGGTCGAACAGTCGACTGGCAAGTTTAAATAGGTCCGAATATATTAGCCTACTGCACAACGAAAGAGATCCACTATATTCTAAAAAGATTCTCTGAGAAGTATTTTCTACAATTTTGTTTTTACATTCATTTTGATATATTTATTCGAAAACGAAACAAGGACAGTGAATGATTTTTTAGCAATGTAATGTACCGTACAAATTGCATTTTTAGTCTGCATGTCATATTTTCCTAATGTCTTGTACCTTTGACTGTGATAAACATGGTGTCACGTGGATGGGAATATGCATGGAAATGATATGCAGATGAGGTTATGCATAGTAAAACTAGGCGTTGTAAGCTTCATATATGGTGATTTTGGGGAGGAGATGCATGTACGCACAATCTTCCGCTGACAGGGATTTATAAAAGGATTTTTGCGCAGGTTCTGGTGTATGCATGGTTTTATAAATCTGAAAACTTTTGTGCGTACGCCAAATCTAGCTTTTGTGCGTACGTACACTTTTAGGATGAAATCTACAGAAAGTTTTATACATGAGGCCCCTGGGGTGAAAATCTCCAGTTCTTCTTCAGAGAAGTTGACCCAAAAATTTAAATTGTCATGATTCAATGATTTCAAACCTATATGTTGTTATTTTCCCCGTTATCTCTTACTGTATGTGCAATAAATCTGTGAAGATTCTTTAAAAATTCTTTGTGTATGAAAAAACAATGTTCCCTCTGCGGAGATAAAAAAAAAAATATACAGAGGTGATGATTCTCGTTCGTATTTGAATATTTTTTGTTTCAAGTATTGAGAGTAAATTAAATTAAGGGTTTTTTGGTGTTTTAATAAATGTGATTGAATTGAACCTATTTCCATTTTCCTGTCTGTCTCTTAGATATGACATGTGCCTTCGGGAGCCTCTCCTCCTCAACTGCTGTTTTCTGCTGTGCCGGGGTGGGGTTAAACCGATGGACTTGGTGTCTGTTACAACCAGCCCATGCGCTTCATCCACAGCCAATCAGAATGGGCACCCACCTGCTCCCAGGAGGCTTTTCTCTTTCCTTTCTGTGGCCTGGGGTTTTGTGTCTGATGTGGACATAGAGAGTGAGCGCTACAGAGGGCTGGGCTCAGCACGGTTTACACTTGGAACACTAGTGAGATTGGCTTCTCTGCGCTCTTATAAGGGCCGTCTTTCCTACCTGCCACCCGGTGTCAACCCGCCCCCCGATGCCACACCTCAGCCGCCCCGCAGACCACTGTCACGCAGCATTACCGAAGGTTTGGAGGGATTTTGTCGCACTCCCATTCACCGGACCTGCTCCGATATGGGCCTGAGTGAACAAAGAAGTCTCCGTAAAGGAGATGGGGAAAGAGAGAGGGAAAGAGAGAGGGAGAGGCAGGAGAGAGAGCGGGAGAGGGAGAGGAGAAGAGAGAGAGCAAGAGGTGTTGGAGTAGTGAGAGCTAGCAGTCTCGCAGAAGACCGAGAGAGAGAGGTGGAAGCAGAAGAGAAGATGGAGGAGACGTCAGGGACCAGCTCGGAATCAACTGAAAGGGAAGAGTGTGACAACATAGCCAGTAATAATGGAAACAGGGAAGAAGAGAATAAACCAGGTGGGGATGAGATGGATGGAGAAGAAGTGACGAAAGCAAGAGATTCGAGTGAAAGGGATGAGGCAAACGAATGCAACGAGAGTTATCAAACCACTCCACCTGAGATACAATGCACACTACGTAAAAACTCGGCCCCTTCTAGCCAGATAATCAATGCCTTTTTCAGCCAGCCAATTGGTGCAGAACCTGACCAAGACTTGGAGCTGGCAGCCTATGGCAAGGAGGATGAAGACATAAATGGCACCTACTTTCAGAGAGAGGCATTTCCACTGGACAAGTCTCGAGAGCGAGCCCTTACCATCTCATCTTCTCCATTCCGTCAGTCTCCTTTCAAAGCTTTCAAAGCTAAAACTTTAGACCAGAACCAGAACCCCTCACGACCACGACCCCTCTCTCTTCTCCACCAATCACATTCAAACTCTCTCCCTCCAAAATTTCCGTCCCTCTCTCTGTCCCTTTCCCCGACCCCTCCTTCGTCTCCATCTTGCGCCTCTCCCCACTCTTCTTATCTCGCGCCACGTCCCAACACTCCTAGCTCATCTTCCCCATCGCCTTCTTTTCATTCACCAACCCCTTCCTTCAACTTTGACCTTGTTGAGCCCGCAGGACCCCTGAAGAACTGCCCTCTCATGACATCCTCCTTCAACCTGCCAGAGGATGATCTGCTACCTCCTCTGGACCAACCTCTCCCTACACGCGACTGGGTCACTATTGAGGGCGATTTTGTCCTGGTGCTTGCCATCTACCAGAGCCACCTGGGAGCAGATCTTCTCGCTGCGCCTCAGGCTCGATTTGATGATGGGCTGATCCATCTGACATTTGTGCGGGCTGGTATCTCCCGAGCTACACTGCTTAGATTGTTCCTAGCAATGGAGAGAGGAGCCCATTTGTCCCTTAGCTCTCCCTACGTTAGTCATGTTTCTGCTCGGGCGTTCCGCCTTCAGCCACTTTCACCACGAGGAACCCTCACTGTAGATGGAGAGCTGGTGCCCTATGGGCCACTCCAAGCACAGGTGAGGTTGGTCAATCTTTATTGGTTAAAAAAATTATTTAATAACAGTTATTATGAATATAATGAATAATGAATATCAATTTTTTAATACTGTATATTACAATGTTGTGATTCCTACATACTCCTGAGGCATTTAAAATGATTGATTTTAGTTTTTGGTGTTTTATTTTAAATGTATCTTCTCCAAAAGTCTGAAAGCTTTCTTTTTTAAAGGGGTCATAGGATGCCCAATTTCCACAAGTTGATCTGATTCTTTAGGGTCTTAATGAAAAGTCTGTAACATAGTTTGGTTAAATTTCTCAATGGTAGTGTAAAAAACACATTTTTTACCCCGTCAAAAACAGCTCTTTTCAGAGCAAGCCGTTTTGTAGCATTTTCCTTTAAATGTTAATGAGCTATGCTGACCCCGCCCCTCTCTTCC
>NW_015654065.1:106396-109480 GCF_001515625.1 Sinocyclocheilus rhinocerous
AAAGGCGGGGCATAGAGGAGAAACAATAATGTACAGTATGTGGAAAATAATGTGTTTTTTTAACCTTAAACCGCATAAACACATTTCATTACACCAAATACACAAAATAATGTTCTTTTTAGCAGCATCATATGACCCCTTTAAAATTTCTCAATGGTAGTGTGAAAAACACCTTTTTTTACCCTGTCAAAAACAGCTCTTTTCAGCTCAAGGCAGTTTTGTAGCATTTTCCTTTAAATGTTAATGAGCTCTGCTGACCCCGCCCCTCTCTTCCGAGCCGCTCTCAGAGAAACTGTTTACTTTAGCCGCATTCATCGTGAAACTTGCTAATTAGCACATTATTAGGAAAGGCGATTTGCAAAGATTCATTAAAAAAACCTTATACTCACTTGATCACGAATGATTCGCACGAATATAGATGCATTTATGTAGATCGCGGGCGCATTCTCTTCAAAAACAAATGTAATCCACTGCGTCTTCAGCGGCTCAGATGTCGGGAGTAAATGACGACTGCTATGTTCATTATTACATTCAACAACAAAACACCTCAATTGCTTAGGAGTCATTCTTGTCTACATCTGCTCCAGCGGTGAAACAATAGCGGACTGATGACAGCTCACTCAGGGCGGAGCTAAGGTAAGACGCCAGTCCAGTCTGTGCTGAAACGCTACTGTCAATCAAACTATCGTGGGAGGGGCCTGAGGGGCCATCTGAGATCGGCTCGATTTGAGAAAGGGGAAAACATTTAACGAGATAAAAAAAAACAGAAAGGGGTAAAGATTTGAGCAGATTAAAAAAAAAAAACACTGGGTGGATTTTTATCATTTTAGGGTGGTTGTGTACACACACTGCCAACACACATTTCAGTTCAAACAATGTGTAAAAGTGCATGTAGCATCATATGACCCCTTTAACATTTTAACATGCCTGATTGTACCTTCTTTTTTCCCAGGTTCATCCCTCCATGGGTCGTTTGATTGTTGGGACTGTGGAATAAAGATTACAAGATTCTGACCTGTTTGGATTTGAACGGGCAGGGATTAGCGTGACCCTTTGGATTATATAACATTTTGCCATCCGCATATTGGGGGGGAGAGAGAAACAGAAAGCCAGCAGTTGCAATCACTGCTTTTACTGGGATTAACTGAGGGATTGCTTATTCAAGCTGCATATGCAAGGAGTATTTTTGAATTTAACGAAAGGGATTAAAACTTGTGGCCTATTGCACGACTGTAGGATTACACTTGGATTACCCTCACTGTAGTCGGTGAGAGAATGCAGAAATGCCTACATAAAAGAAGAAACGGCAACACTGAATGTGTCCAACTGGTGTATACATTTTAGTATGCATTTGTGCATAGATTCTCAACAGTGCTTCTGCCTTATTTCAGAGAGTGGAATAAAATGACACAAACACTAACAATAGTCAGCTTTTAGGTTGTCACAACCCACATCCAAATATGGCTCCACCCATTTTGCATAATAGGTACCCCTGGAATGCCTTATCCATCTCTGAACTTTTAAGTGCAACCCCCCCTTAAAGGGTTAGTTCACCCAAAAATGAAAATTCTGTCATTAATTACTCACCCTCATGTTGTTCTAAATCCGTAAGACCTCCGTTCATCTTCAGAACACAAATTAAGATATTTTTAATGAATTCCGAGCTCTCTGACCCTCCCATAGACAGCAATGTAATTACCACGATCAAGGTCCAGAAACGTAGCAAGGAGATTGGTAAAATAATCCATGTGACATCAGGGGTTCAACCGTAATTTTACGAAGCTACGAGAATACTTTTTGTACGCAAAGAAAAGAAAAATAACGACTTTATTCAACAATTCGTCTCCTCCGTGTCACCCTGGTGCCATTTTGGATAATATCCACTGAACGTAAACGGTTCAAAAAAAAAATTTACGGTTGAACCCCTGATGTCCCATGGATTATTTTACCGATCTCTTTGCTACGTTTGCTACGAAGATGAACGGAGGTCTTACGGATTTGGAACGACATGAGGGTATAGAGTAATTAATGACAGAATTTTCATTTTTGGGTGAACTATCCCTTTAATTTACATACTCTCTTAGTATCACACTTGCTCTGAAACCTCATTTAGCAAAGATTTATCTGCATTGATCTAAGTCTCTGTCCAGCTTTTGAAAAGTTGTTTTATGGGACTGATCAGAAATGTAATCAGTTCCATCTTGCATCCATTTTTTGGCTGGTATTTTTAGGACACAATCATTGTGTGGATTGTGTGGAACAGTTAAACATGGGCTGTAATGGTGTATATTGCATTGTTACGTTGTGTAAGAAACGCATGCGATGATGATGATGACGATGATGATATTTGGTAACTAGCTATATGCATTGCAGTGTGAACAGAAAGCTAGGAAAACTTCCAGTTTAGCATTTTTCGTCCCCCAGTAATACTGTATCACTGTCTTCTGTGACATAATGCAAACTTGCATAACATTTGCTCATTTTTATTCCTAATGAATGAAGAAAGAACTGGAAGTTATGGATCGACTGGTAATGCACCTTCTACTCCTTTTCCTGAACGATTCATGTTAAATGTTAGGCAAGGACTATTTCATAGTGATCATTAACTTGATAACTTTTTAGTCTATTTCTCTCACAAACCATTTGTAAGACTGATTCACTAGAGTAAAATGTATTTTTCAGTTCTTTAAGAGAAGAGGCCTGTGGAAAGTCCAGCTGTGGAGCGGATCATGATTGTAACGGAACCTTTCCAGTGCTTTTAATTTTACCTAAATATTTATTAGAAAAATGCCCTATTTACATTTCTTCTGTCCTTTTCATTTTCCAGAGGACCACAATTTGACAAATGCAGACTCTTTTTGCTCTCTTTTCTGAAATGATAGTTATTAGCCAAAAAATATTTAAAGCTGCAGTCCGTAACTTTTTTTGGTTAAAAATGATCCGAAATCAATATTTGAGCAAGTACATAACCAACCAGTGTTCGAAACTATCGCCTTACATTAGCCCGATTCACAACGGTTAGCTTATAATAATGATTTCTAATTTGAGTGGTACGGGTAGGTTTTCGTGGGAAATTCGAGCATG
>NW_015654065.1:109490-137526 GCF_001515625.1 Sinocyclocheilus rhinocerous
TGAGAATAAAGTATAACAATAATAATAATTTGCACGGTTTGATGTGATCTGAGCTAATTTAGATTTAATCACCATTGGTAGTGCGATTTATTGTAATGCTTTTTTCCTCAGTTGGTCAGAACAAACGTGGCAGACTTGTTACTTGTTCAGATGACAATATCTGGTGAAAATGCTTATTTGAGTCATATATTCCAAGACGTAGGCTAGAATCTGTGAGTGCAAAGTACAATATCTACACCGGTGCGGTGACTGACTGCCACACATACTCTTCAAAACATTCGATTCATCCGCGCTGGAGCCGTGCCGCCGCACAACCCACGCAAGGAAGATAATTCCGCACACAGCTGCAATTTCAGGTTTTCAAACAGAGATGCCAACAAAGAGGCAAAACTTACGGACTGCAGCTTTAATTCCAAAAACTCAACTGGTATTTCCGGACAGCTGTTTAGTTCTGTCTAGTGCAATCATTCTGTTGATCACTGCTGTCCTCAGCTCTTAAGTGTCAGCTGATATGTTTGGTTTGCGAGTCTGGCACTCAAAATGATTTTCAGCTGCAGTCAGATGGCCAGTTATTTGTTTTTCATTCCCTATATTTCCTTCCTTCCTTTTGTTTTACCATGCGTGATCTAATAAATTTGGTATCAAGCTGCGGTCCACCTTGAAAATGCCAGTTTAAGATGTCTCTTCATTCTCCGATGCTTGTATTAAGATTGTAATTACTATTAAAAGAATATTATATTAAGCGTATATACATATTATTTACAGTTATAGTTCTGTATGGTTGAAAAGTTTTGTTTCAGATAAAATTTAACTATGAAACCTTGCATTTGTGTCCTCCAGTCTTTTACTCTTGCTTTCTGTACGCTTTCCAAGGTAGGAAAAACAACTGTACAATAGAGGTATCGCTACGCACACTGAGGATAAATGTTTTCTTCCGGTTTAATTCAATGAATGTCAGCTCAGGAATGTTTTTCCTCTTTGATTAGCACATTCTCAAGGGGAGGCAAGAACAAAAAGCAGCTGGAACTATGAAAAATGTGACATAATTGCACACAATCTCTGCCGTAATTAATTCAAAGCTGATTCAGAGGTGGAAAACAATGCAAGTTCCTCTTAGACAAGATGAGTAAGGCACCAGTGGTCTGATAGCCTAGTGTTTCACTTCTCTCTATCTCCTTTTGGTTATCAGGTTTGCACACATTTGTAAACAAGGAAGCCGTCGTCTCGGACTCTCTTCCTCTCTCTTTCAGCTCTTCATCTTTCTCTTCACAGTCTACTAATCTCCACATACCACTACAAGGTTCAGCCACTATCACTATCTTACATGACATGAGCAGTTTATTTTTTCCCTTGTTTTCCCACTTGTATCTCAGTATCCACTCGATAAGAGGCCTACTGTGTACTACATTGCCCTTTTGCTCCTTTAGACTACAGCTAGTCTGCGTTGCTCTCTCCCTCCCTCCGCTTGCCTCCCCTCCTTTTCCCCTAGAAGCAAATCAGTGTTTCGGTGCTCTTTTGTCCTCAGGAGTTGCTCAACAGTGGCCTACATCATGCCTTTACTACACAAAAAGGTCCTTGTGTAGTTGGTGGCCACCTACTGGTTAACTTTAGCTTTTTATAATATTATGACTTCATATCTTAAAACTGTGACTTCATCAAGCATTGTGACTTTCTGTCTCGATCTAATTTGACTTTTAATTTGACTTTCCCCCCTATTTGCCGCTTATTACACAGTTACTAAAATAATGAAATATGATTTGAGATGGAATTATTTTCTTGATTTTTCTTGTAGACTAATAAGCGAGCGTTCGCCTAGAAAAATATAGTCCGTTACAATGTTGAAGTCAATTTGCCTAATGACGAGATAAACACTACAATGTATTATTATTAATCTGCAATCCAGTTTGCTTGTTCTATAGACATACAACATATTGTTACAATGTAATGTCTTCTTCGTTTGAATGGTTTCTTTTCCAGTTTCTCTCTTTTTTAGCGGTTTCTTGTTCTTCTGAGCCATGTTTTCGTTTTCTTCCTTTAAGAAATGGATAGAAGCTCAGGAGCCTCAAGTTAAAGTTTTTATTTTCACGATAAAACTAATGCTGAGATCGTCCGACTTTAGGTAACAGTTTTAAGAGGTAGGATCAATTACGGCGGAGCGAGAGACTTACAAATAGCACCGGTTCCTAGATGAACGGTGATTCAGAAATACTGTAACTGCAGTTGACTAAGAAGTAATTATTGGTATTAGAGAAAGCCATAATTTCCCTTTTTTAAACTAAAACATAAAATCATGCTATGAAAGTATCTGCGCCTCGTATTGTTAAAAACAGCGCTTAACACGTGCTCTCTCACCACAAGGTGGCGTGAACAAGCCACTTGCACTTCAAGATGATTTCCTAGAGATAAGAGATGAATAGTTAATATTGATGCATTTCTTAACTTGCAATATTGATGCTTTTCATTTCACTTTATTTCACTGTGTGTGTGTGTGTGTGTGTGTCATTGTTTGGCATGAATTGGATCAGTGTTATTTTAGTATCACTGAGATACTATTATAGTTTTTATTAATATTTGAATTTTTTTTTCCCTTTTTAATTTTATCTAGTATATTTGTAATTTTGTTGTGGCTTGTCATTTATATTAGTTTTGACTATATGTCTATATAGTTTTTTTTAGGTACATCAGGTCAAAATTAAAGAAAATACTAAATGCTTCCTTTGCAACTATAGCTGAAATAAAAATAAGGTTGTGTGTGTTTTTTTTTTTTTTTTTTTACTTTGTTTGAGTTCATGCTTATGTCAAGTAAGAAAACAAATTTATGGTTTCAGTTTTAGTTAATTATAATAATCCTGGTATGGATTTTTTTTTTGTTCCTGTATACACATCACCAAATGTATATTAAGAAACACCTGATGGCCTTGAGTGTTCTTTTTTTTAAGGCATTTGTTGGCATTGGTTATATTTCACCTGTTTTACAGGAAGACACCACCTTTATACCTTTTACAAGTCAGGGGGGTGGGGGAGGAACTTGAGGAACGTGTGGGAGGTGTGTGTGTTTTACTTTCCTGTAGCTATGCATGAAAGAAGCCGTATGTGTACTATAAAGAAAGATGTGTGAGAGCACACCTGTCAGTCATCCAGGTGAACTCAGGGAAACCCGCCTAAAGCAGTGATGGCTGGTTTGGATTTGAGCCTCTTACTCATGTTGTCTGTGCTGGCAGGGGTCAGAGAAGTTTCTCTGGCACAGTTCAGCCACCAAGGAGCCATGGCCCCTGGAGACATCATCATTGGAGGTCTTTTTCCCATCCATGAGGCAGCGAACTACACTGGCTCAAACAGCTTCTCTTCTCCTCAGCGTCCAAACTGCAGCAGGTGAGTGTTCATTGTGGAGAATCCAGCCATGAACATCACACAAAAGATGACTGAACTGATCATTTTTGTCACTGGATAATTCTATTAATTTATTTGTGATGGACATTAAAGATTTGTTAATGGGGCATTTATGGACACTGCAGTAACCCATTTAGATATGTAAAGTAAAAATGTTTGTTTTTATGTTGAAGTTAAAGGTTACAGTTAGTGGCATGATGTTACTGGTGTTCTTATTATTTAATATAATAATTATAATTTATGGAGTATTTCTTAATTCCATGAATAAAATGTTGAATCATTTATTGTAATCTATGGGTAATTATTCAGTCTCATTGTTCATATTGTTCAAATTCATATGGACCGTTAATATGAAATCTCTTTTATTAAAATAAATGTTTTGGGCTGACTGGATTTTTGAATATTTTTGTAAAAAAAAAAAGAAAAGAAAAAAAAAAGTATCTTATGCTTACCAAGGCTGCAATTATTTACAGTATAAAACAATACTATTAAATACATTAAAACAGTACAATTCATAATAACTTTTATATTTTAATATATTTTTAAATGTAATTTATTCCTGCGATGCTGAATTTTCAGCAGCCATTACTCCAGTCTTCATTGTCACATGACCCTTTAGAAATCATTCTAATATGTTTTGATGCTCAAGAAACATTTCTTATTATTTATCACAGCAAGAAGTGCTGCTTAATATTTTTTTGGAAACCATGACGCATGTTTTTCAGGATTCTTTGATGAATTGAAAGTTCAGAACAGCCTTTATTTTAAATGAATCAAATAGATTGATTATTTGAAATCTTTTGTAACATTATAAATGTCATTTCAATGTAATATGTCCTTGCTGAATATAATTATATATATATACAATTATGTAATTATATAGTGTATTTAAGATGTATCTCTTTGACTAATTATTTTTATTTGTCTGATTAAACTAAATTGTCAAAATGCATACATAGTATTTTATTTTTAAACTTATTGCCTAGTGTTTTTTTTTTTATACCAACAACGACATTTAAATCTCACACACACTTTTTTCCCCTAATAACATATTGGATGATGCATCCTCATCATTACACTGTGAATAATGCTTTTTTCCCCCTTTTAAAAAAAAATCATTATACTATGATTCTTATGCTGAAGAATATTGGCATCTTGGCAAGAATCAACCATTTCTATGTCATTTTGTTTTGTTCTCATTAGATATTACACAAAAGGTCTAAATCAGGCTCTAGCTATGATTCATGCTGTGGAAATGGCAAACCGATCCCCCATGTTGAGCAGTTTGAACTTAACTCTCGGATATCGCATCTATGACACATGTTCTGATGTCACGACTGCGCTTTGGGCCGTCCAAGATCTCACACGGCCATACTCAGACTGTGATTCACCAACAAACTCTTCTCAACCTGTCCAGCCAATAATGGCAGTAATTGGGACCTCTTCTTCTGAGATCTCCATCGCAATTGCCAGGGAACTCAACCTTCTGCTGATTCCACAGGTAGGATCTCCACCTGAAATGAACATGAAGTAATTCATAAAAATATGGTTTTGCAGCTATGCCATTGAAGAACCATTTTTGGTTCCTCAAAGAACTTTTCAGTAAACAGTTCTTAAAAGAACCATTTTTTCTTAGTGTGAAGTAATAATCTAGACCCTTCTTTTCCACTATATTTTATCCACTGGAAAGTTTCCATGGATATTAAAGGTTCTTCGTGCAACTATAGATGTCATTAAAAGACCTCGATGAATTTAACTTAAATATATTGAATTATAATATATTTAACCTTTAACTGCTGTCTGTTCATCTTTTGTGCAGATAAGTTATGCATCTACAGCTATGATTCTAAGTGACAAAAGTCGTTTTCCTGCTTTCATGAGGACTGTCCCAAATGATGAGTACCAAACCCATGCCATGGTACAACTTCTGAAGGACAATAAATGGACCTGGGTTGGCATTATCATTACAGATGGAGACTATGGGCGCTCTGCCATGGAAAGTTTTGTTAAGCACACCGAAAGCGAGGGAATTTGTGTGGCCTTTAAGGCGATCCTACCCGACTCGCTAGCAGACCAACAAAAATTAAACACCCACATCAACAAGACTGTGGACACCATTGAAAAAAATACTAAGGTTAATGTGCTGGTCTCATTTGCTAAGTCATCTCAAATGAAGTTGCTATTCCAGGGCCTGCGTAGTAGGAACGTTCCAAATAATAAAGTATGGGTGGCCAGTGATAACTGGTCAACCGCTAAAAATATTCTAAAAGACGTAAACCTCTCAGATATCGGAAATATACTGGGCTTCACCTTCAAGAGTGGAAATGTTACAGCTTTTCGTCAATACCTTAAGGATCTAAAGTTTGAAAGGGAAGCTAAGATGAACAATTCATTCCTGGAGGAATTTTTAAAACTGCCTGATATAGGAAATGCTGCAAACGCAGTACAGAAACTGATTAAAAACACATATTTGGACATGGTCTTCAGCGTTCAGATGGCCGTCAGTGCTATTTCTAATGCTGTGGTTGAACTATGTGTAAAAAGACAATGCAAGACCCCTTCAGCTATCCAACCCTGGGAGGTATTTTACCACATTTTGAGACACTTGCTTTCAAATTCAGTATTTTTTATTTGATTTTATTTATTTACTTATTTGCGTTGTCACAATCAGCATACTATAAGTCATTGCATGTTTGCATTTCAGCTCTTAAAACAGGTGAGGACCATCACTTTTGAGAAAGAGGGAGTCATGTACAATTTTGACACGAATGGCGACATTAATTTGGGCTATGACGTCTGCCTATGGGATGAACATGAATTTGAAGGACATGACAGAATAGCAGAATATTATCAGTCTAACAGCAGTTTCACTTTTACAAGGAAGAATCTAAGTGATATTGAGGTAATGTATTCTTTTTAATCGTCATTTTTATCAAGACTTTTCTGCTAATAAAAAAGTCAGCTATTCAATTTTCTAATTGACTTGACAGTACAACAAAAATATCTACCTTGGAGGCTAGCATTGCGGTATTGTTTGGATGTTAGTTTTTACAGGGAATGTTTTTATATTAATTCTTTACAGTGTATATTATTATTATTATTATTATTATTATTAACATTTTTATTATTATCGGCCCCAAGTGGACATGATGAAAAAAAATATAAGAATGGAGTAAAAATTGTATTTCAGTGCTTTTGCGTTCTCTCACGAATGTTTTACATTCCCCAAGAAAGTTTGTGTTCACTGGCAAAACTTTTGAGTACTTTTTTAGGTTTTGCTGACGAATGCAGAGTTTCTTTGGGAAGCAAAAACAATTTTGCAAGGAAATGCAAAGCTTTTGTGAGAGAACGCAACCTTTTTCAGAAGAGCAGTTGTTTTGCTAGCAAACGCAGAGTTTTTTGGGGGAACACAAATCTACGAATAAACACAAAAGCATTGAAATATATTTCCCCCCTCTTATCTCATATTTTTGTCCATCACCATGTCCCTTTAGGGGCTCCGTAGTACTACATTAGGACCGCCGTGTACAGTGTAGAACAGGGGTGTCCAAACTCGGTCCTGGAGGGCCATTGTCCTGCAATGTTTAGCTTCAACCCCAATTAAACACACCTGAATCATCTAATCAAGGTCTTAGGCTACTAGGTGTACTAGAAACTTCCAGGAAGGTGTGTTGAGGCAAGTTGGAGCTAAACTCTGCAGGACACCGGCCCTCCAGGACCGAGTTTGAACACCCATGGTGTTGTTGCGTTCCACAGTGCTTCTTTTTAAACATTTCGTGCATGAACCTCGCATTTCTAAGACAGAAAGTTCAACTTTTAAAAACTCTTCCGTTCCTCAGCTCTGCATATTGCGTTTTCTATAAAGCATTCCCTAAAGCAATTTTTCACTCGTTTCTTCTCAGAATGTGGTATCTAAGTGTTCAGACAGCTGTCATCCAGGGGAGTACAAAAAAACAGCAGAGGGTCAGCACACTTGCTGTTATGCATGTCTCGCCTGCGCCGAAAACCAATACTCCAACCATACAGGCAAGTTCCTTGCTGCCACTTTACATTAAAATCTCTGATATTAATTTGTAATTTTATTCCAACATTCAATCAAATACAATGTTTTTAAATGGCCTTTTCAGATGCAGACGCTTGTTCCAAGTGCGACACTGAGAGCATGTGGTCAAACGCTAATAGCTCAGAATGTCATCCCAAGCTTTATGAGTACTTTGAGTGGAATAGTGGGTTCGCTATAGTCCTGTTGACGCTGGCTGCCCTCGGCATCCTACTCCTCTTCTCAATGTCCGCACTGTTCTTCTGGCAAAGGAACTCTCTGGTGGTTAAGGCTGCAGGTGGACCACTTTGTCATCTGATCCTTTTCTCCCTGCTGGGCAGTTTTATCAGTGTCATTTTCTTTGTGGGTGAACCGAGCAATAAGACGTGTAGGGTGAGGCAGGTCATCTTTGGCCTGAGCTTCACGCTGTGTGTTTCATGCATCTTAGTGAAGTCCTTGAAGATCCTTCTGGCGTTCCAGATGAACCTAGAGCTGAAGGAGCTTCTTCGCAAGCTCTACAAGCCGTATGTGATCGTTTGCATCTGCACGGGGCTTCAGGTCACCATTTGCGCTCTTTGGCTGACCTTGCACAGGCCTTTTAAAGACAAAGTGGTGCAGCCCAAATCCATTCTCCTGGAATGCAAAGAGGGTTCAAGTGTGATGTTTGGGTTAATGCTGGGTTACATAGCTTTCCTGGCGCTGATATGTTTCACATTTGCTTATAAAGGCAGGAAACTTCCGCAGAAGTATAACGAAGCGAAGTTCATCACATTTGGTATGCTCATCTACCTCATGGCCTGGGTCATTTTTATCCCAGTGCATGTCACCACCAGTGGCAAATATGTACCGGCTGTGGAGGTGGTTGTCATTCTCATTTCAAACTACGGGATCCTGAGCTGCCACTTTTTGCCAAAATGTTACATAATTATTTTCAAAAAGGAGTATAATACCAAAGATGCATTCTTGAGCAATGTTTATGAATATGCCAGAAAGAGCGCTGAGAACATCAGGGGTTTGACTGGAACTGATCCACACAGTAAAACTGAGAATTCAGTCTACGTCATATCCAATCCGTCACTTGTGCCTGAGGAGAAACAAGTTTCTGTACCAAAAATAGATAATGTGCCTTAAAATAGTTGCAAGAATTTGAGATCACGAGTCAAAGCAACCATTCTGACTAAATTTTGTCTTCATTTGACATGAAACTTAAATAGACTAAGTTTTGTATTTCACATACAATAATCTTTAAAAAGACCAAACTTCATGATGATCATTCTAAATGATGAATACTTTCATTTAACTGTGGAAAACAGATCAAATGTGTATGTTTGTATATGTATATGTATTTGAAATTAACATTGTCTTATTCATCTTATTAGTTCATGATACCTAATGTTAGAAAATTCAGCCTTATTCTAACATGAATCCTGTTTAATTTAGCATATCCTCCATCATCTGGAAAGAAAAAAAGTTTTTGTAAAATGTATTTATGTGTATATACTATGTATAGTTTGTATGTTTAATTGTAGCAAAATTGCAATAAAGTTTACTTTGTTAACATGAAAGCATTCTCGCAAACTTAACTTTATAAATGCATTAATAAAGTTAATTGATTTTCATTACAATAGTTTGTTTATTTATTATAATAAATATTTACTGTTAAATATTATTAATATTAAAATAATAATACAATTCATTAGTATGTAGAAACTAGCATTATAGATTCATAAATGCTGTAAAGCCATTATTGATTGGGGAGCTCAACGTAACGTTTACCCATTTCATTTTGCATACAATCATCTGGAAGAAAATGGTTTACTTTATTAAAATGAATTGTCGTGAAGCTGGGACTTTTCCTGTAAATTTACAAACATCTTCCACATCCTGTCGAGAATGAAACTGTCTTTTCTGTTTGAAAAAAAAAACTTTAAAAAAAAAAACTTCAGCTTTGATGGTGGTGGGATTACCAGAAAAGAAAATAGATGAGAAAAGGAAACGAGTTTTATGTACACGTTAATAATAATATGGTTAAAGAGCAGTGCGCCTTGAGGTAACTGGCCACACCGGTATACTTATACACCGGCACGATACTTCCTGTTTGTTGCTACCGTGTGTTTTGAGTTTGAGCTCCGTCAAGTTAATTCTTTGTCGTCTAATTTTCTATTTTAAAATCAATTTTATACACCATCATTTTCGTTTATATAACGTGTGAATATATCCCCTATCGTATTCTACAACAAAAACAATCAGAGCGCCTTGTTATCACCTCTTCTTTTTCTCTTTGGTGTGACAGTGTCTCTCTTGGCTAACACATCACTGATACTATGAGAGAGACATAGTGAGAGTGCCAGAGGCTTGTGACTGGATCAAGAACAGCCCCAAACTCTCATCTCAGACAGGGAAATAGGTCATGTTTCTTATGTCATGCAGAAATCTTTGTTTCCTCAATCACCAAAATGCCTAGTAATTGGCTATTGTGCAAATTACTTGGCACTACGTCCATAAGGGTTTCAGTTACATTAAAAAAAGTGTTGTTGTTATGCAGTGTTAAGTTGAAGTGTTAAATTCAATGGTCTATAATAGCTCACTTTGAATGTACATATTTTGAAAAAGTTTTTTTGAGGGGGTATTTGCATGTTTTTCTCTTTGAAGGTTTGTGTAAATGCAAAATGTTTAGGTTTTATCTCTCACCCTGAGCATAATATTACAGGCTTCAGTATCAAATGTCACCCGGTGTGAGAAAGGTCTTGCAATATGAGTGTTGGGTAAAATATGCAATGGCGAAGAAATGGAACTTTTGCAGGGGTTTTAAAAATGTGACAGATGATGAATCAATTCTTTATACTTGAAAGAAACGTCATCCGGTTTGACCACAAAAGCAGACAGTGGAGTCATTATTGCCAGTGGCATGCAGTCTTCAGGTGTTGTTTTGTGGTATTCCCCTCTTTGAACTAGCATGTCCAGTTTTGTCACCTAAACAGACACTATTCCATACAAAAATAATATTTACTCAGATGGTTAGATAATGTACATTGAAATTCATCCTCAAGATGCTAATGACGTTGGATGATAATGCTGCTTACATCCTCTTGTCAAATATTTGTTGAGATGATTGAGATGATTTAAATACATAATATTCTATGTAAAATGGCACCCAGGTTTATATGTAGTTATTTGTACACAAGCAAATGAATTCTAAGCCTAAGTCTGTTGGTTCCATTCATACTCTAATGCTGGGTCAAGTGGCATTTCAATTCATCCCTAATGGTATTCAGCTGTGGGCTTTTGTGCTAGTCAGTTATGGGTTTTGCACACCAGACTCAAACAATTTATCTGATCTTGCTTTGTTCACAAGAAAAAAAAAACTCCTGCAACAACAGTAAAATCATTGCTCACTGTCACAGTACACATCATTGTAATTGTGTTGCACTGATATTGATCTTCACTGGAAATAGCAAAACCTGTAAATTAGGTGTTGTTCACATACCTTTTGCAGTAGTGTTCCAAGCCACATGTATGTAAACTTCCTAGTCATGCCTTTATTAGCGCACAACAACTGAAGATGAAGATCTCTGCTGAACTTAAAAGAGACAAAACAAAACAGACAAATGACTCGTTTAGTCTCCTTTCACCTGTCAACATCTTGCCAGTCACACTTGCACAATTCCCTCACTTGATAGGCTAAACCATGACAGAGTAATTCCAATATCATGAATCAAACAGCCTTGGTTTGACGTTTGTCTTCTTACCGGTGAATATTTTGAAATATTATTTGTGGGTTTTACGCCACACGGAAATATTATATGAACGTTTATATAACACTTATAAAACAAATATGGTGTTCCAGTCACGTTATACTCCACGATAAAATTAAGACTTTTGACCTGTTCACCATTTCACATATCGTCCAGCTGAAGGCACTTCGCTTAAAAATGTTTAAATGTTAAAAATGTTATGGTATTTTACCATAACATCTGATATATTTTATTTGGTATTTTAATTATATAGCCTATTATTTTATAATTAATCCAGTTCCATCTCCGTGTTTTAATGTTGGTACCGTACCTCTGTTTACGTGTTTATTTGGTATTCACCATTATGATTTCGCCGTTCATTAGTTGGAGTTTCTGCGTTCCACTGCGCTGCATTTTAATTCATTTTTATGTAAACATACATTAGATGGACGTCTTTAACCGCTGAGCTTGAATTGGCAGTAAACAGTAGGTCAGCTGTTTAAAAAGCATCTCTCGAGTCCCTGCAGTTCTTGGATTTAAGGCTGCGCTGAAACCGTTCTGTGTGAGGGACTTTGTGATTTTACCCCTTAAACGGATAGTTCAGCCAAAAAGTGATCATTTAATCACCCTCAAGAAGTTTTAAACTAGTAGTATGGGTTTCTTTCCTCGGCTGAACACAAAAGATATTTTGAAGAACGTGGGTAACCTAACAGATTCTGGTCTCTGTTGACATCCATAGTATTTCCCCCCCACTATTTTAGTCAATGGGGACCAACAACTGTTTGGTTACCCACATTCTTCAAAATATCTTCTATGATCAACAGAAGAAAAAAGTCATACATGTTTGGAACAATTTGAGGGTCAGTAAATGATTCCAATTTTCATTTTTTTGGTGAACTATCCTTTAATACCAAAGAAGTTGAACTCTTGCTAGTGTTGGCTCAAACATTTTGACATTGACAAGCACTGTTGCAAACCAGCCTTGCATAATTAAATCACAGTAAACTTATTTAAATGTGTAACAGAACATTTTATTTGTCTGTTTATTTGTCTACATCATTTCACACAATATCAACATTTGTCTTTGAGGAAAGCAATGATCTCCTCTGTAATGTAGGTTTGTACCAATGATAACTTAAAACACAGATGTTTTTTTTTCTGATGTGAAAAAAAAAAACCCTTAGAAAACATTGTACAAACATGAGAATTTTTACAAAACTATACAATCGAATGTGCTTGATAAAGTTTAATTTTACAATCTTAATGATTTTTTTCTTTGTAAATATACTGACTTTCCATTATTATAACTCTTATTTGGATCAATCAAGCTTGTTTCAAAGAAAAATGGGTGCAAGTCATTTACGGGCAGAACATAAGGAGGAAGTAAATAATCACACCAAAAACAGAAAACTGAGAGGAACTTTCTGCCAGACAAGTTTCATGACTAAGGCAATCTCCTGCAAGTAAGTTCATTTGAAGCATTAAAAAAAGATATATCATTACAAGAATTAGAACATAAGTTCCTTACAGGAAATATGAGCGCAAGTAGGAACCATATGAGGAAAAGCTCTTTGAATGAAGAATGTTATGAAAGACGCTTTTCTTACATTAGTATTTCACTGCACACCAAGACCATTTCACTAAAAAACATCCTCCTTCTACCCTTAATGTATATATAATATACACATTTTATTAAATCTCAACACTTTCTACCATGTGAACATTAAATAAATCAAATTAAAGCCAGTCAGCGCAAAAAGAAACACCTTCCAGGTGAGATGAGAAACAACCCAATGATATGCATACATACAAACAACTCCATCTTGGTGATCGCATGACCACACTTAAATAATTGCATGCAACGCTTGTAACGCTTTAACAGCATTAGCAAAGCGAGGGCTGAGAGGAAGCGGGCTGTGCGCTGGTCTCTGATCAGCCGGACCCCACAGACCTTCTAAAAAGCACAATAAATACGGCTCTAAATCTCCCAGGTCAGCAGTTTGCTGCTAGTTAACAAAACGTCAGAATAAATAGTGTAACTAGGCTTGACATGCCCTCAGGATGCATTGTGAACAAACATGGCATGAAATAAACTTGGTGTGCTGGCACACAAAGTCAGGGAATTCATTCAATGCAAATGTATCAATGCAAATACATTAGTTACTTTGTCTGGCCATGTTATTTCTGCCACGCCGAAAATACATGTTTGCATAGAAGCATTTACTTCACAAGAGAAGAGAACTGTCAGAGCTAAAGGCTGGGTGTTTGTCACACACTTCGTTTTCTGATTGAAGAGGTAGTTTCACATTTCTCAAGGGATGTGGAGTAAAGTTTACTTTACAGGACACCAGTGCCAATGTCTAATAATCATAATAACATCAACAACAATAATAATAAAAGCAAGATGCTTGTTGTAAGTCTCAACAGGACTTAAACTACAGACTCTGAGCTTTGCTCTCCTCGGTCCATCTCACAGATTTTCTCTCTCGATAATGGAGCTTGGAATATGGGCAGGATGGAAATGGAAGATTTAGTGGGTTGGGTTTGGGGGTCTACTCGGACTCTGTTAGTAGCGGGTACGGGCCTCCGTGTCTTGGAGCGAGGCTGGAGCTGAGGTCCTGCTCTGCGGAGAAGGAGGGAGAGGAGACTCCAGGCAGGATGGAGGAAGCAAGGCCTGAAGCTTGGTCAGTAGCACAGCGATACGGGTTAGAGCTGGAAGCCTTCCATCGGTCCCTCAGACTGCTGGAAAATGTACTGGCCCTGATTCTGATCCACCTGTGGAACGATGCTGGCATCCTCCTCCTCCACGCCAAAGTAGTGCTCGATCAGGTCAAAGGCCTTCTGGTAGATCTCCTGGTTCTCGTGGCTTTGCAGGAACTCAATCTTGTCCAAGCCTGTGTGGGAACAACAGTAAAACAATTATATAAACAAATGAACAAACAGCACTGTAAACACCGTCTGCAAGTATGGAAAGCATATGACAATTCTGACTATTAAAAAAAATATATTATAAAATTAGTTGATTTGCTGATGTTTTTTGTGCATGTTTATTTTTGTTTAATAATAATAAATGGTATCTTTAATAGTACTATTATTATCATTGATAATATTCTTCAAACCAACCCAGACAAATCCGAAATTGTGAAAATCACATGAGAAACAAAACAGCTAAAAAGACATGATTCCTGCACCTTTTAAGCAGTGAATTTTTAGTACTTGTCCAATTGTTTAAGATCACTGGATAAGGATTTTCTAAAGATAGAATTGCTGACAAATGAGCAGTTTTGAACAAATATACTTAAGAGCGGACCATAACTAGAAATATTTATAATGACTGCAATGACTTTTCCAGACCTGGAAAAACCAAACATTACATTAAATGCATGAGATGATTCAAGGTATTAGGTGAGGCATGCCTACCATAAGCCTCTTCGATGAAAGCACAGTAAGGATTGACGCCCGTTCCGTTCTGTTTGGACTCCTGTTCTCCCAGTCTGAGGATGTTCTCCAAGCCGTTTAGAGCCACCTGCACAATCTTGGAGTCCATCACCGTCAGCAGGTCACACATGGGCTTTATGGTGTTGAGAGAAACCAAGTATCTGCATGTAAAGCACAATTATCAACTTCTGTTTTACTAAACATCCACCTAAATAGCACCCTATAATGCAGTTTTCTCTCCTAGAATGTAGGCGTATATGTCGGGGGGAATCAACTGAGGACTTCCTGGTGTGTCAGATAAAAATTCCACTTCAAAAGTAAATTGGATATTTACTTTTTTTTTACGGAATTTAAGGTATGATTATTAGTGCTCATTTTTAAAGGTTTTTATTATTGTTTAAGTGCACTTTATGTGTTAAAAGGACATCCCTAATATTTACATAACCACATGATGCAACAAAAAAACAATTTTAAAAAGAAAAATCACTTTAAAGATGGTCTGACTATTACTGCCATCTACAGGCCAGAAATGTGTCGTATGCTTTGATCCCACTCTGTGCTTTAATGACTGTTATTAGTCTAACCAAAATCCCTGTATAAATGATACTAAGCTCTTCAAGTCTGTCTTAAAACATGGGTAAATGATAACCTATGGCAGTATGAAGGTGGTTTAGCATGCATTATATAAGATTCTCAGAAAGTCCTCAATCAAAATAAATCCTTCTAAATTCCTAGAATAGGTAAAAACCAAAGCAGAATAAGCCCACAGTGCACCTAATCTGCTCTGGCGTGCCTCCCGAAGTGGCGTTGGTTATTGCCCACGCGGCCTCCTTCCTGGTGCGGAACTCAGCTTTCTGCAGTATCTCGATTAGCACTGGGAATATGTTGGCATCGATTACCGCCTGCAACAGAAAAAGCATCAAGCCATGGCTGTTCAGACACAACATATGGTATCATAACCTTATAATGTCTCCCTCAGTCTAAAGTACCTGGATTTGCACTCTGTTCCCAGCGGTGATATTGGAGACGGTCCAGCAGGCCTCTTTTTTGATGGATTCCTTCGGACTGCTGAGTAAATGGAGCAGGCAGGGCAGAGCGGAGCAGTTCAGAATCACCTGACATACAACAGAGCATCACAACAGATCAGAAAAATGCAGACAACCTTGCATGTGATAAACAACACCTATACTACCTGGGTCTGAATATCGTCTCCTGTTACAATGTTCCCCACTGCTCTCAGTGCAGGGGACACCACCTTGTAATCACTGTGCCTGTGAATGGACAACACATAGGTGTTATTCTAAGTCAGTGATAAAAGAAATCACATGGTTTACTGATTGAGTTAGCATGTCTGGTCCTTACATGAGCAACTCCACCAGCCTGCGGCACACGCCTGAGTCAACAACTGTCTGGATTTTGTCGTTGGGTCCATCGGACAGGTATGAAAGTGCCCAGCAGGCATCTGCAAGAACATCAGGATCACTGCTGAAGAGTAATCTGGAGAGCACGCTCAGACATGGTGACACCTGTGAAGAAACAACAGTTGTTCGATCATGTTACAAGGGGAAAAAACACTGATTTACACAAAGAGAGTGTGTTTGTGTGAATCATTGAAATTTGATAACTATGCAATTGGAATGTGGTTTACCCAAAACTGGTTTGCAAACTCACCTTTGCAAAGTCCGGAGGTGGATTTTTCCCTCTGCATAGGTTGGATAGCGCCCACACTGCATTCCGGGTGGTAGTGAGCCGGTTTGATTTTGCAAGCAACCTGCAAAGACGAGGAAAAAATATGTAATCAAACCACTAGATGGCGGTAATGGTAAAGTCTTTTATTTAAAGGTCCCATGACATGCTGCTTTTTGGATGCTTTTATATAGGCCTAAGTGCCTACTAGCCTTGGTGAGATTTTTTTTTTTTTTTTAATATGTTCAAACTTCAAACAGTGTATTTCACTTATATTTCATTTATATTTCATTTTAGTATATAGCCTAGTAGATGTTCTAACAGTTTCCAGCTTTTGGAGGGCTCTTAAAAGCATGAAACAGACTTATTTACCCTGTTTGTATTTAACATCACAGCTAGTGAATACTTGCTAGTGAAGGGTTTGGGACTGTGTGCGTTCATGCCATTTAATGTCATTTTTCCTGCAGGATATTAGATTTAGGGCTCAGCAAAGATATAGGGACCTGCACTATTGAGATAACAGTTCAACAGCTTTCAAAGGGTATCATAGACTTTCTGAAAAGCAGAAAATATAAACATGCAATCACAGTGTTGGGACCGGTAGAGGACACTCACTGCTGAAGAGAAGGCAAGATGCCACAGTTGAGGACGTAGTCTCTGCACTCTGCATTATCCCCGGCTATATTTCCTAATGCCCACACTGCCTGTAAAAACAGTTACACACAACTGATCACTTTCATGGTGCTATGGAGTTCTGATAAACCAGCTATTGGATGAAAGGCATGAACCAGGCTACATTCTGCAAAAAAATCACCTGCTCTTGTACATCCTCATAGTCTGAGTTGAGTAGCTCTATAAAGATGGGCACGGCCCCTGTCTCAATGACCACCTTGGTGTGTAGGAAGGTTCCTGACGCTATGTTGGTTAGGGCCCAGGCAGCTTCAAACTGGTCAAAACAAGCAACAATAGCCTCTTAAAGCTTGGCTGTAATGGCAATGTAGCTTTCGCAAGACTTGTGCTATGAAACTTTCTTACCTGCAGAGTCCAGTTATCACTCCTTTTTAGAAATTCAACAAACTGGTTGACAACACCAGGTGTGTGGATGACCTCATCAATGGGAGGATTGGGCTCTAAAGGAAATTCATCTTAATCTTGACTTTAAAAAAATTGTCATCCATGAGTCGATGAGATGTATAAATAAAGACACCAACCTTTAGAGAGTAACTTTCTGAACTTTTGAGTGGCTATGAGCTGCTGGTCTGGATCCTCAGAGAAGATCATCTGAATCATGTCTTGGGTTATAACTCCTTCCTGCACAGATTTACATTATAATGTTTATCTAAGATGTAGTTTTTGACATAAATAGTTTAAATTCACCAGAAAAAAAAAAAAATGTACGAAAGGTGTCAAAATTGGTCTTGTACAAACTTACTTCAATGGCTTTCCTAGTAAAATGATATCTGTACCTATGTATCCAAACATATATTACATATATATATACACACACACATAGAGAGAGAGAGAGAGATAGATACAAACATTTTCTATTTTCAATAATTTGTTCTTTTGAACCATCTATTCACCAAAGGATCCTAAAAAATTTATTAAAGTTTCTACATAAATAAAAGTAAGCAGCACAACTGTTTTTTAACACTGATAATAATAAGAAATTGAGAGAAAAAAATTGAGGACCCAATGAGCATATTAGAATGATCATATTAGAATGATTTCTGAAGGATCACGTGACAGTGAAGATAGGGGAAAATGACTGCTGAAAATTCAGCTTTTCCATCACAGGAATAAATTAAAATGTATATAGAAATAAAATATATTAAAAAAAAATTTAAATCTAAAAATAGCAAACTGTTCATTTAAATTCTAATAATATATCACAATATTACTGTATACTGTATATTTGATTAAATAAATGCTTCCTTTGAGGACATTTTATAGATATAATTTTTTTATATATATTAACAATTTATATTAATATAATGCTAATTGATACAAAATATATACAACTATGCTAATTTTATTTTTTTAAATGCTGTATAGTCAATTCAGTATGCTTAAAATTATAACTAATAACCAAGCCCCAAGGGAAAAGTACTGACAAATATGTCTGTTCTCTGTGAACTTTACAGTCCAATCATCTGTTTGACAACAATGACAGATAGCCTGCTGCCTGAATTACTTACACCTGATACAGGTACAGTGGAGCTGATATCAGGGTCCTGAATGGGGCATTCAAGCATGGACTCATCACCAGGTGGCAGAGACACATTCCTCCTCTTGAACAGCTGCGGAGTAGGTAGAACGATTTACTTTAGTAGTTACTTTTGTACACAAAACTGATATATTAAATGAACAGATCCGGCCATATAACCCTTTAATATATACACTTTTATTCCATAAAGTATCATGAACCCTTCATGAACAAAACTGTAATTTAATTTGCTTGTATAATAAGGAAGAAAAAAATGATGACAAACCTGCTCCTCCCTCTTCTGTTTACGGAGCTGTATCCCTTCCTCCTCTCTCCGTCTCCGCATTTCCTGGGGGTTCAGGGCTTTATTCTTGTAGCTCTTCATTCGATAGCTTTCTTTGCCTGGGCTTGCCATTGCGTCTTCAGATCAGAGAAAGAAATGTGGTCAGATGCGCATTCTGATACTCAATTTCTGCTGTCTATTCAGCACATCAACCATAAGCCTATAGCAATACAGACAAGAATCACAACTGGTCGAGCCTGTATGCAATTCTCCTCATAATTTATGCCAAACAGCATGTGGAGACAAAAGGAATGGTTTCTCTGAAAGCAATTATGCTTGTTAATACTAGCATTTCCTGTGAGCACTAACTGACACTTTGCATGCTGAACTTCCTTCATTATCTGGTCAATGTTTTTGTTGTTCAGCTTCCTTTCATATCAAACAAGCAGTTCAGAATTAAACATTTTAACTCAGCCGCTTTTGTCTCATTTATTACCAGTATATCTGACTAAAGACGTTCATATTTACAGTATCATACATATCATGAATAGCCTTTAGCAAGTTAGTGGATCAATAATATAGTATTAGAAACTTTTAAGCAGAGATGCTCAAACCAGCAGGCCAACGTTGTCTCATCATGATGACCTTAAATTTGGCCCAACGGTCTATATCATAAGACATAAAACATGAAAATATAGGGAAAAAAACATGTCATGTATATCTTCATTTTCTAATGTATTTTTAATTATTTATTTGCATTATTTTTGCATTGAAATGTAGTGATTAGAAGTTCCTTTTATTAAACTTTTTAATGTACATTTTAACAGCTGGATATAATGCAACAACAGTCATTTTACTTTCTTTACTTTTTTGGATTACAAAATGAGACGTTATGCAAAACGGCAGTCTGAGTCACCTTTTAGTTTCAATGCAAGGAAAAATATGCACTGAACGTGAATGATGACTGAGGCTGTCAGTCCCAACATCTTCTATTGTCTTCCACAGAAGAAGAAAAAAATCAACAGAGAACAACATGAGGGTGAATAAATGATTACAAAAGTGTCATTTTAAGGAGGAACTTTCCCTTTAAGATGCAAAACATATGTCGACATCTTCTCTAACTTCTAATTAATCACTTTACACAAATGCAGCACTTGTAAACACTGGTGTTTTAATCGGATCAGCTGGTTTTGTGTGGAATTGTGGTTGGAGGACTGGACTTATTTAACAAAGACAGTTTATCACATACTACATAAGTAATCACAGCTCTAAATATACAAGTCTAAGCATCTATATTAATACCACGCAATTTATTTGGCTCAACAAACAACTAAATATTCTTGGTAGTCATAATTTTCAGTAGCGCATTAGCACATATTTCGTGAACAGCTGAAACCAAGACTTTCTGGGTCACAAATCAGTTTCATAAATCCACTAACGCACTGTTAATACGTTATTGGTTTATAATATCTCAAATCATTCAGTCTTTTCACTTTCAGCCTAAACTGTGCCCAACTTCTCTGTGCTAACATGCTAACCGTGCTATGCTAGCTTGGACTAAACGTCAAGATGGTTAATTACTCTGCCAGCACGCCCTGTTGCCTCATTTACTCCCTGGAAAGAAAATACCTTTACATCGTATATAGTGTATAAATCTCACCCATTAGTCGTAGATCGGAGAGGGATGTACTGGCCGTGTGTTTTTAAATTTCTCTCAAGACCCTCCCGAGTTCCTCCAGCTGAGGGCAATATGGCGTCCACTGGTAAGAAACGTCACCTCCGCTGCTGTTTCCGGTTTTCATGAGCGGCCTCATTCAATAATAATAAACAGAAAGTGAAACGGGTGATTGTTTAAGTCAGCATATCTACCTCTGAACAGGTACGTTGCATATAAGTGTCGATTTCGAGATAGATTCGAGTTGAATTTTTGCTGTTGTGCATGAAGTCAGTTGAAGAAGGCTTTTGATGTTATAAATGTATGTTAGCAGCGTGACTGTCCAGTGTTCTTTGTTGACAGAATCGATGCTTGCTGTCGCGTAAGGTGCGTCTTGATAAAATCCGGATTTCAGGTTAACTAAGGCCAAATTGCCTCAGAGTTTTGCTATTAGTTGATTATAACGTTTTAAATGCATTCCAAACACAAACGCATCCCTTACCACTGTTTATCAAGGTTTACCAAGGTAAACCATGTTTATCTGGTAATATATCGTAATTACTTTAAATATTTTTAATTAAGGCCTGTCACGATTACGAACTTTTGGCTGTGGATTCATTGTCACACAATATTTGCTATTAATGAAATATATGATTTCCTACATGGCTTTATAAACAAACGTTGTACAGGGGTAGAATTACATGAAAAATTATCATTATTTAAAACGAATAGGTATTATTAATAATATTTTTTATAAAACTATTAACAAATGGTTACCCATATTTCTCTTTTCTCGTCCACTTTAGTCTTATTTCTTTTTTAGTGTTTGTTTCTTTATTTCATACTAATTTGTTTAACCTAAAAAAAACATTTTATATATTATATAATCATGTCAGTTATGAATGGTTATTATATTATTGTGCAAAAGTTATTTATTTAGAAATTTACAATTTCCTTTATGGCTTATTTAAAAACATTGCAAATGGGTAAAATCACATGGATTATAAGTATGATTAACAAATAATAATTATTAATAATATTTATAATAAAATATTTAAAAAAAATTTTTTGGTCCACTTTATTTATTTATTTTTGTTTTTGTTTGTTTGGGGGAAAAAGATTCGCTATGTATGGTTAATATTATATTACATATTATTATGTAATATATTTAATATGTTGCTCATAAATCCTTCACTTTCTAGTGTAATTTTCACAGTATGATTAAACCCACAACCATTCATATGTCAAAATCATTGTCAGGTCTATTATTGGTACTAAAATCAGAACAGAATATTAGATGTTCTTCAAACTGTGAGAATAATTTTTGTCATTTTGATTTTTTTGTTGTTGTTGTAAATTTGCCACAGTATACTAACAATACCTGTAGTAACTATGCAATTTTTGCTGATACTTTTATGGTTAATTTGTCCATTTGTTTTATCCAGGCTTGTGATAATGCCTGTGTGTGACATCTGCTGTGAAGAGCTCCTATCTGAGGCAGAGATGAGAACCCATATCCTCCTGATTCACACAGAGAATGTGATGACCTGCCCGTTCTGCTCTTTGTCCGGCATCTCATATGACGAGTTGAACTTCCACATCAACACTGCACATATAGAGAAAGACTGCCAGGACACGAGTGCAACAGTGGTTGACAGTGGACAGAAAAGCTCAAATGACTGGATTGCTCAAAGTCCCAATTCTACAAGGACTTCTAATGTGAATGCGAAAAATATGGACAAGGTATCTCAAGCCTCGCCTCAGTCACCGAGTACAGGGACCTCTCTTTCTCAGGGAACCTCAACTAATCTGAAGAGTTCACCACCTGCAGCAGCCACAGCGAATGGTGCAGTAAAACTGGTCAGAACTACACAAAATTCCAGCAACAACCCAAGCAAGGAGAGGGAAGATGGGCGGCGAAAATCAAAGCAGAAGCGTTTGTCCTCACCTATTAAAGGTGCTCTTGAGTTTACAACATAAAACTGACTTAAATTAGGCTTTTAGACTAATATTTTCTCTTTGTGTGTTGCAGAAGGGTGCTTTGCATGTCCAATGTGCAGCTTGGTCTGCAAAGACTGCTTTATTCTGCAGGAGCATGTTGAGCTTCATCTACAGGACCAAGCTGAAGGTGTCTTACCTCAAAACATAAATATCACTCTAGCAAGTATATTTGTAGGTTTACAAGTATTCATTTTACACTCTTTTTATCACCAGCTGACTATGATTGATGTCTGATATGGTTTGTCTTTTTAAGGGGCTGGTCCTGAGGTTGGCACTTCAACAGAAGTGTCTTCTACAAGCAGTGGTAGATCAGGTGAGTTAGCAAGGTGGTCGATTTGACAGTTCTGAATAAAAGTGAATGGCCAAACTGAACTATAACTGTATTTTTGGGATCTCCAGGTGTGATGCGCTATGAGTGTCCAATGTGTTCTCGGAGTTGTTCTAGTAGCTCCTCCCTTCAAGAGCATGTTGAGCTACACCTGGAATATGGCTCAGCATCTGTAACCGGTATGTGTATATTAATAAGTAAGCAACAGCATATGAATTTTATTCTAGAATTGTTGGTTAGTTACATTTTAGTTTAGAGATTAAAATGTTCTGTGGGTTCTGTTTACAAGTACAATGCATCAAAATGATAATAATCAATCAACATGAAATCTGTTGTAGCCACTGGTGCAGCAAAACTTGTGGTTTCTTAAAACATCTGACTTGGTGTTCATTTGATTTGGGTGTTTTGAGGACATTCATCTGAAGACCTGACTCTGGCCAGGAAGCTTCAGGAGGAAGAGCAGCAAAAGTGGAGGGAGGCTGCAACTAGACGGGAAGCAGAGGACTTTAAGAAGCTCCAGGTTAGCTAAAGAAAATGTCACTGGGAGATTTCTAGAAAATGTTCACCTAAAAAGTAAAAATGTACACTTCTACTCTTTTCAGAAGCAGTTTGGGCTTGATAACAGCGGTGGTTATCGCAAGCAGATGGAGAGGAATATGGAGAGGGCTGTGTCTCGAGGTCAGATGGTTCCTGCAGAGTTCCACAGGAAAAAAGCGGAGATGCTTGAATCTCTGGCCTCCGGGGTGGATGATGGCAGAAGCAAAACATCAGGTCTGATTGAGAGTGCATCATAGAGCTACACCAATAATCTTTACATATTTGGTCCAACTGGTGAATTATTAGACTGAAAACCTGTTCAGTTATTTTATCTTTTTATCTTATCAATGTTGAAAACAGATGTGCTTCTTAATATTTTGTGTAAAGAGTGATACATTTTTTATAATTAAATTATTTGATAGATAATAATAAAAATTTATACTTTTTTGTAACTTTTTAGTTTTTACTAGTGCTGTCAAACGATTAATCGCATCCAAAATAAAAGTTTTTGTTTACATAATATATGTGTGTATACTGTGTATATTTATGTATATATATATATATATATATATATAAATACAAGCACATGCATGTATATATTTAAGAAAAATATATTATGTTTATATATTAAATATATTTATATATAATATAAAATATAAGTATATATTTTCGAAATATATACTGTGTATTTATATATACATAATAAATATACACAGTACACATACATATATTACGTAAACAAAAACTTATTTTGGATGTGATTAATCGCGATTAATCGTTTGACAGAACTAGTTTTTATAGTCACTTTCAGTCAGTTGAATGTGTCCTTGCTGAATAAAGTTATTCATTTCTTTAAAAAAAAAAAAAAATCTCACTGACCCAAACATTTGAACTGTAGTGCGTGTGTAAATATTTTTAATTAATATATACTTAATTATACTTTTTTAAATGAATTTAATGTATTTTATTAATTAATAATTTATAATAGTAATTAAAAATAATGCAGTATTATTATTAGGTTTTTAACTATAAAGCTGTTACTTTTTAATGTTGGAAAAAAACTGTGGAAAATTAAAATAAAGAAAACGGGTCAAGGCTTAGACTTAATCTTTCTATTTCAGGACTTATGGGAGCTCTGTATAGGTACTATCAGAGGGACGCCTCTGACTGTGCACATGTGTGGCTCTGTGCTGAGACTGGTCACTACTCCTCATCGGAGGGGGACAAAGGTTGGGGATGTGGCTACAGAAACTTCCAGATGCTTCTTTCATCTTTGCATAGGATGGAGCAGTATAAACTTTTACCTGGTATAACATCAGTAACATCATGTTATTCTCTTGGCTGCATGTTGATTTTCTTTGTAACAGTACCCATCATAAAATGTTCCCTCGCAGTTTCAGTTCCCAGCATTCCGAGAGTGCAAGCCTTAATTGAAGAGGCTTGGGGTCAAGGCGCTGATCCTCAGGGTGCTTCACACTTCAACCATCGACTACAGGGGACACGGGCTTGGATAGGAGCTACAGAAATCTATGCAGTTCTCACCTCCCTTAGTGTGAAGTACGTACTGAAACCCCAAGTTTACATTCACACACTACTGTTCAAAGGTTTGGGGTCAGAAAGATAAATATGTACATTTTCTGCTCATCAGAGACTCCTGAAAACATGTATCGAGGCTTTCTCTAATTAAATATTAAGTAGCACAACATTGGGAACAATAAGAAGTGTTTCATGAGCACCACAGCAGCAATGATTTGTGCTTGTGCAAATTCAGCTTTGCCATCACAGGGATAAATTACATTTTTAAAATATTAAAATAGAAAACAGTTATTTTAACTAGTAAAAAAAAAATCGCAATAATAATATTTTACTGTATTTTTGATCAAATAAATGTAGCCTTGGTGAGAGATTTCTTTCAAAAACATTAAAAAAAAAATCAAACCAACCTCAAACTTTTGAATAGTTGCAAACATGTAAATAGCTTAAATATTATTCATTTCACATCTTAACTTTACATAAAAAATTTTAGAGCCAAAATTATGGATTTTCACAAGCCCACTGGCCCAGGAGACACACACCCCAGACTGTCTGAGTGGGTGAAACAATATTTCTCACATTCTGCCAGTAGGGGTGCAAGACTGCCACCCAAAATAGTGCAGACGACATTACCACCTATATACCTCCAGCACCAAGGTATTTCAAGATTTCTCTTGTAAAAAACAACAGCCCTTTAATTAAAATAGAATGAATTTATTCTCCCTTGTGACATTCAAGATAGCATTATCCTCATAAAAACAGACTTGCCTTTATAAGATGACATGCGTGTTATCCTGTCTTTATGATCAGGCCACAGTCGCTCTATAGTAGGAGTGGAACAGAAAGTAAATGGCAACCTATGCCTGCTCCTCTTCGATCCGGGGTGTGCACCAAAGGAAATGAGGAAGATGCTGTCACAGGATACAGCAGCTACCGTGGTACGACGTGTGCGCAAATTCCCCGGTAGCCTAAAACACAGACAGTATCAAGTGGTTGCTGTAGAAGGGCTGTTAACGCCTGAAGAGAAACAGGTAATTTTGACCTACAGCTTCAGGAATTCATTGCAGGAATTCAAGTTATGTATTACATTTGGACATGTCGTATGTGTAGTCTTTGTTAAACTGTTGACATATTTTTGGCATGTTTGTGTCTTTCAGAGCCGCATTCTTAATTCAAGGACACTATGTGCTGAGAAAATTCCTTGATGGAATTGTCCACATCTGCTGGCTGCAATTTTATCTACTATTCCTGCTACTTTTATCAACTAGTCCCTTTAAACAGACTGTGAAAAACTGTATTTTTGTATAAATGTCAATAAAAAATAACAGAGTTTTATCTGACTTGCTGCACAATAAGTCCGTTATTATTACTTATGATGCGAGTCTTCAGTTTTTAGATTTTGATTCATTGAATAATCAGCTCGTTTTGTTTTTAAACTACAGTTGTATGCATATGGTACAGTATCTATTGTCGGCACCATCAGTGGTCAAGGGATGTTTGTCAGCCTTATGCATTCTGAAGAAATCTGAACCTTCAGCATCCCACTCCTTTTTCCCACCCCACAGGCCAAATTCAAGTCATTTACAGATCCTCCCCTTCTTTCTCTGTTTTCTGAACAAATGTGTTAAAATACACCTCCTGATTTAATCAGGGCAGACAACCCACAAGTCACAGGACGGATTGGCATCTCACAGTCACTCCAGAGGAGAGAGAGAGAGACGGAGATGGCAGGTAAGTAAACCGCATGGTTGAACTAACAAGGAAGGCAGCACACTACAGTTTAGGACTAACCTTAACACTAACACACATATTATGGTTAATGTACAAAAAATTACCATGGAGAACCAGAATTCTCTCACAGATTATTTTTTCCATCACAAACATCTGCTGCCACAAAAATGGCGTTTTAATCTATATGGATAAAGAAATTTTTTATTTTTTTTACATTACTTGATTTCTTCCTCAGACTTTACAATAAGGATCAGTTTCGTAACGTTAGTGAACCACATTAAAATGAACAGTTAAAAAACTAAATGATTTATTAATCTTAGTAAACGTTAAGTTTCAATATTTACACACATCAAAGTTGCGTGGAACTGATCTAAAATTAACTTACATATGCAGTTTGCCCCTTATTCATCACGAATGGGCTACTATATGCAAGTTAGCTGGTAAGTATCTGTAACGGTGGTCTGTGGTGGAGAAAACGCTTAACGTAACATGGAGTTGTGTTTATAGTTCGATTCCCTGTTTGTAAAAAAGGGACGCAGATCGTTTTTCATGTTTAACGTTGTAAAATTCAATGGCTTTAGTACATCGTTCACAAAAAACGCGTTTAAAAATGTGAGACACAGCGCAGTAAAATGGGGGGGGGGGGGCCAAAGTCTCGAGGCGTTTAAAAAGTTTCACTAACTCTGATTTGAAGTTGAACACCGCGCTTTTGGAACGTCGAAGAGATGAGAAGCACGAGAACAAAGGTCAAACACTTGACTTCCGCCAAGCCAATCCCCTTGTCCAAGGAGCGGTATTCGATGGTTAGTGTATCCCATCATGCATCATGTTCTGGAAATAAATCGTGAGACTTTTTGCCAAGATCGCGCGAGAGGTCACGGAAACCTTTCCAATTTAAGTTAAATATTAAAGTCCGCATGAAATCAAAATGGACTTTATTTACTTTACTAGCGCACATTGCTAGTCTTGATGTGAACAATTAATCAGTGCAAGTTAATCCGCTGAAAAAAATTGTTTGTCTTGGTAATCTTCAATAAAAATCTGAACATTTGCTTCTGCTCTGGAATGGCATTCCTTCTCTGATGACGTCAGTTTGACGGCTTGGGCAGAATATCCTTAAACACGCCCCTCCAACAGCTATGAGTGAGAGACCGAGAGGAGGAGCGCAAAAATAAAACCACGCCCTCTATTAAATATTCCGTTTCTGATGGAAATACGTCACTGCACTGAAGGCAGCAACATCCGGTTCACGCAGACTTTAAAATAATAATAAGATATTACATATAATTTGGTAGTAAAACAAAGTGCTAAACATTTTATTGCTGCAAAGATTAGTATATTTATTTTTGTACAACATTTGCAACTGCTTTTTATCACTTAATTAAATTGTGTCATCTAATTAAATTGTCATGTTATAGAGACACTGAACAGACATTTAGAAGTTGATTTTAAAATGCAAAGTATTGAAAATAATAA
>NW_015654065.1:138389-138670 GCF_001515625.1 Sinocyclocheilus rhinocerous
CATTTGCAACTGCTTTTTATCACTTAATTAAATTGTGTCATCTATAGGGACTACTGAACAGACATTTAGAAGTTGATTATAAAATGCAAAGTATTGAAAATAATAATAAAACTCTGTAAATACTTTGCGTTTTTACAACACTATAAGTGTGTCCCATCAGGTAATGAAAAGTTGTACACACACTTGTGGGCTGCGTTCAGCCGCGACAAAAACGGTGCAAAACGTTTTTTAAACGGAAACGGTGGTGCGTTGAACACTCTGTTCTGATGACGCAAGAGTTG
>NW_015654065.1:140546-141074 GCF_001515625.1 Sinocyclocheilus rhinocerous
TGTGTGTGTGTGTGTGTATGTGTGTGTGTGTGTGTGTGTGTGTGTATTTGGTGTAATGAAATGTGTTTATGCGGTTTAAGGTTTAAAAAACACATTATTTTCCACATACTGTACATTATTGTTTCTCCTCTATGCCCCGCCTTTCTTTCCTTTATTTTTAAACAGTTCACAGAGCTACCCGGTTCACTGATCTGCGCATGCGCTGCTATGGAGGGAGGAATATCAGTGAACGAGAAATATGAGTCAATGGATTACGTGAACGAGAACGATTCGTTCACCAAAAAGATTTGTTCACGAACGTAACAACACTAGAAAACAACAAAAATGTGTTGTGTGAACGACCCCTATAAATCCGTGTATCATTCGATCATTCGTTTTTTTATTTAATATTGAAAGTAGAAAAATTAGAAAACGGCTCCTTTTTCTTTCTTTTTTTCTTTTTTTTTCCAAAAAACGAAAAACGAGAATTCAGCTTAAATTTTCATTTTTTGTTCATGGGTGGAAAAATTAATAAACAGCTTGAATATT
>NW_015654065.1:141295-175051 GCF_001515625.1 Sinocyclocheilus rhinocerous
GATGCATTTAATGTCAAATAATCTAAATGAAGCCTTTTAAAAGACGAGTATTCCCTGTGGTTCATGTTTGTGGCATGCGCCAGAAAGATGCTCAAGGAGACCAAGACGCGCTAAAGCAGCGCATTCTGTTGTTCTCTTTATTTTTTCAAAGGCATGACATTTTGTAGTTATTTTGAACGTAACGTTACACAATTAAAAATACAAATTTTACCATACGACTATAAATATTAAGTTAGTATTAAGTTATTTCCCCTCGATGGGGGAAAAAATCCAAGTGAACATCAATCAGTACTGAATATTAATTTAAACTGCTTTAAATATGACTGCTGCTTATTTCCTGTGCATTCTGAAGGTATACTGAGGGTTTGGTGAGAAACAAATGGAAATGGCAAGTTATTATATTTTATGAAAATCTTGTGTTGCAGTGCGAGTGTGCTGCAGCTCATGCCGCGCACAAGTGCATATCCTTTTGAGATATCAATTATAATCAATTTTAATAAAACACAAGACTACATTATATAACTTTAACAGTAGGCTATTTAATATCTGTTGTTCTCCGGTTGTCAGTCAGAATGACAGTTCTTGCGTGAACATAGGTCAACCCAAGCCAATTTATTATTCTTTCCTTTTTGTCTTAGTGTTTAAAATATTTATTTATTTATAAATATATTTTTTAATTTATTTCTTAATTAAACAAACAGACTTACTGGGTGAGCAGGGTAGGCTATGACAGCTGTCATATCATACCCTGCCATGCCCAGCTGATGCAAAGAATAGACTTTATATCTACACAGAAGAAAGACCTGTCTAGACTCTGCCCCGGTACGAAGTTGTGTCGAGTTATTCATTAGTCTGTTTGTTTGATGAAAAATATGAAATTGATAAAATGGGTTATTAATCCGTACAACTGCAGCAGTGGAGGACTATTATTCTGCTGCGTGATACTGCGGAAGAACTGATGACGGCACGGTTTGATCTTCGGCTGACCAATCAGCAGAAAGGGGCGTTTAATTCCTGCCCACATGTAGAAATCGAATATTCAAGCTGTTTATTCATTTTTCCACCCATGAACGAAAAACGTAAATTTAAGCTGAATTCTCGTTTTTCGTTTTTTGGAAAAAAACAAAAAAAGGAGCCGTTTTCTCATTTTTCTACTTTCAATATAAATAAAAAAACGAATGATCGAATGATACACGGACTGACCCCTATAGGACATCATATCATTATCATGAATATATTTATGAACTTTTAATTCACTTCAGAGATTTTAGGTTTTAAATGTAAATATTGTTTAATTTGTGCAAATATCTCTTTTGATGAATGTATGAGTATAGGGCTATTCTCTTGGTGAATATCAGAATGTAGCCTAGACAGTGACATATGACGTATAACAAATGTTTTACATTTCATTCCATCTTTATTTACATGTCTTTTGGTCTCTCAGAGGGTTTCAATCACAGCAGTTGTGAGGCTCTTGAATATAAGCTGGTCCTTCATAGGGGCTTCAACTTGATATCTGGAATCCACTCTCCTGAGGTGCTGGATCAAATTCATAACTTTGAGATTCGAGACTCTGATGTCTTTGTCATTACTTACCCCAAATCAGGTAAGAGAGAGAACATAGCAGCCACATGGTACTACTGCTAGAAGTGCAATAGCCAAAGAGCATACAGAACCTTCATATGTAACATTTCTTCTGTTTTTGGCTGAGAAAATTGTACTGTTTACTCAACTATATTTGTGTTGCTATAATCTTTATCTCAGTCAGACACCTAATATCCAGTTTTCTATGGGAGTCTGCCTACCTTCACAAACATTAGATTTATACTGTAATCACAAAAAATGTATGCTTATTAAGTATGGCACAATTTAAAAATCTTCAGTGATCAGTAATATTAATAGATATCCTATGTGCAATTAATAAGTGAATTTGTAAACATGTTCCTCCTTCTGTTCATTGTCTTGGCAGGCACTATTTGGTTGCAGCAAATCCTCAGTCTGATAGAGGTCAAGGGAGATGTTACAGCGACAAATGATCAGCTGAATTCTGAGCGTGTCCCATGGATTGAACTTTTAGACTCTGAGAAACAGTTTGTTTCTGCCTCTTCCCCTAGGATCCATGTGTCTCATCTACCATACAAATTCATGCCACTTGGATTGAAACAAAAGAAGGGCAAGGTGAGATCGCTTTTATCAAGGTGCCACTGCATCTGGCTTCAGTGAAATAATCAAGTCTTACCAATGGACTGAATAATTATGACCGCTGCTTTCTCTTGCAGTCTCCTTAAAATTCTTCAGTCTATTGCAAATGTTTACATGATCTCTTTACTCTTCTTAATAACTAATAGGTCATCTATGTGGCCAGAAATCCAAAGGATGTTTTGGTGTCTTACTTCCATTTTCACAAATTTGCAAATATGCTGGAGACCCCAAAAGACTTTGATACATTTTTTGAGAAATTCATGGAAGGAAATGGTAAACAAAATACCTTTTTTTAATCTAAGTTGCAGTTTCTATCAAATCAACTGTTTGATCAACAATCCTTAACGAATATCATTTGTTTCAGTTTTTGGTAATTGCTGGTTTGAGCATGTCAAGAGCTGGTGCTCCCACAATGACGAGATGAACTTCTCGTACATTACATATGAGGAGATGATCAAGGTTTGTCTGGTTTGCTTGTTTTACTGATAAATAAGATAAACTGTACTCTACTGTTTAAAAGTTTGGGATCGGTAAGATTTTTTTAAAGAAATACAATAATTCAGTGTTTCAATTAAATACTATTCCTTTGAACTTCCTATTTGGCGAAGATTCCTGAAAACGTATCACATGCAGTTTTCACAAAAATACTAAGCAGTTTATTTGTGAAAACGGTTTTGTTTGTTTGTAACTGATTATAAGAAATATTTCTGAAACAGCTGAAAACAGCTGCTGATGATTTAGAAGTTTTCATCACAGGAATAAATGACATTTTATTAGAAAACATGTATTTTTAATTTAATAATGTTTTTATTGTTTTATTATAGTCATGACATCAAATATTGGATGCACTGCACAAATGTATATTTTCCTCCGTATTTTTATCAAGTCTTGTATTCTAAGGAATTGAAAACTAAAACCAAAAAATATTTTTCTTGCCTAAAAATAAAATAAATGAAATGAAAATAAAAAAAGACTTGAATGTTATGCTAGTTGCCAAAGCATCATTTGTTTTCATTTGGTTTACCTTGATGTAATAAAATAACTAAAACTTAAACTGGAATAATAAAAAAAATTACATATACTATTATATAGACAAAAAACTAATGAAACTGACAAACTGACAAAACACAACAAAATTACTAAAACCTTAAATAAAATTAAAAGGAAAACATAATATAAAAACAACTTGTTCACAATATTGATAAAAACAACAGTATTTCATTAATTGTTGTATTTTCAAACTTTAAAGTGTTGCTAATACAATTATGTTGACATTTACTATTAGAAAACATATTGACATATAGTGTTTCTATTTGTTTTTTCCTTAAATTTTCTTTAATTTGTCTTGAAAAGCTGTGAATAAGTCTTACATTTACCATCATAAAACCTGCAGACACCCTTACTTTTTTTTTTTACTGTATTTTTGTAAACATTTGACCACAAACCTGTTCATTTCTTAACCTCAGAGTAGGAGGCTCAGTCCAGAATTGTTACTGTAACTTATCAACAGTGCATGCTTACAGGACTTGCAGTCAGTGGTTGAAAGGATCGCTTCGTTCTTGGGGAGGAACTTGACACCACAGCAGCTGAATGATGTTGTTGAGCACAGTACCTTCAAAAATATGAAGAACAATCCTCAGGCCAATTACCAGCAGGTCCCTGTCAACCTGCTGAACCACCAGCAGGGAGCCTTTATGAGGAAAGGTATATAACATCTCGCTGTGTTTCAGTTCACTATCAGTAAACTATCCTAATCAAATTCTCGTGAAAATGAAGATTCTGTCATCATTTACTCACCCTCATGCTGTTCTAAACCTGTCAGTTAGTAGTTACTGACAGCCTTTTTTCCATACAATGAAAGTAAATGGTGGCTGCTAATTCAGATCTTTTGTGTTCCTCAGAAGTAAGTTACAGGTGTTGGAAAACATGAGGGTGAGTTAATAATGACAGAATCTTCATTTCATAATCACAAAGATTTGTACTCACAGTGAACGTAATAATTACACTTTATCTGTGTGTTCATTTTTGGGTTGATTATCTCTCTTAAGACTCCTACAAACCACAGTATCTCTTGAATGTGTTTCCACCTGTCTTATCATTCCTACAGTGAAATTATAGTTATAGTTTGTAAGTCATTGAATACATGTAAGAATTACATCTGTTTTAAACATGTCAATGATATGAAGATAAACTTTCAGAATACAGACACTAATCTCTTCCATTGAGTAATGTGAATGTTTTTAACCTGTTGAATTGAGTTATTGACTAGATAACTAGATATATAACCTCACTGCTTAACAGGAACTGTTGGTGACTGGAAGAACTACTTCACGGTGGCACAGAATGAGAGATTTGACAAAGTGTACCAACAGAAGATGAAAGATGTTCCTCTTTCATTCATCTGGGACATGAGTGATCTTGTCACACCATGATTTATTCAGTCTCATCATGTGTACTCAGCAGGGTTTGAAAACAGAAAAGTAAAAAAAAAAAAATCCCTAACCCTCCTGAGCAGTAATATACAGTACAAACAAATATCTCATCTGTTTCCTGAATTGTATAAATTTAAAGTTCAAGGCAGCCTAAGACACAGATACGTGACATAAAGCACTGCTGTCCTCTTCTGGAACACTGTGTTTTGCAATTACCATTTAAAATGAAGAGTCTTCCTATAAAAATATTCAATATTCAAATCTGTTGCTTGTGCTTGTTGTTAGTGAAATAAACCGCTGTTTTGAGTCAAAAGCAAAATGAAATGAATCCCAAACATTTCAATATTGATACATATTATAAATTAAATGTTAATCAGAAACTCTGAAGTAAAATAATTAAATTTTCATCCGATTTCTGAGATTTCAAAAAGCATTGATTTTCCTATGCTAAATCTTTTTGGTAAACTTTTATTTATTGGCTTTTACTGTATTTAGACAGACAGTGAATGATTGGAGTTAAACTCAGGTTGTAATACCAGCCAGGTCACATCAGCCTAATGTAAATCTTGTGTAAATGAAGCCATTCAGCAGAATAAGAGAATGTTTTTTTAATAGTAATAGTTAACAAATGACACTGGGTTTGACAGTTATTGTAAAATATGCTGCAACATAGATGGCAGTGACTGAAAAAGTTTGTGTTTAGAACCAGGTGAGCTGAAGTCCTGCTCCATGAGGCTGTTGGCATCTAAATCATTCATGTCAGGTTGGGAGTTAACACAATTCAGTCTTCATCACTGCCTAAGTCCAGTGGGTTGAAATCAGGGTCATCCTCCTCCAAGTCCAAATCATCCATGTCTTGAAACAGCGACTCGTCTACTTCTACACTATTCACAACTAGAAAAAAAAGAGCAGAGAAGACCAACTTTGAAGGAAAACCGAGTTTACGTTTCAAAAAGCAAACGGCATCCTAAAAGCAAACGGCATCCTATATAACTGGGATACACAACAATAATAATTGAGAGTGCTTACCGTCCTCCAAGAACTGGATATCTGATGTGTCAAGATTATGGTCTGTCTCAAAGAGCTGTTTTCCTGTAACATGAAAAAGTAAATAAACAGAACATAAGAAAAGGTGGTTCAGATTTGAGTTTATATACTGCTTTTAATAAGTTTTCAACTCACCTGTAAGTTTTCCCTTTCCTGACTGCTCCTCTTCTTTCTGCCTTTTCTTCTTTAGTTCTGCCATTTCTTGTTCAAATCTTGCTTTCCATGATAAGAAGTTCTCAATTGTGACCACAGTGCCTTGGAATGCACGCTAAGAAAAACAACAAAAGAACAACATTTCATTTTAATATAAATGATAGCTATGTAACTAATAACAAATCTAATATTCAAAGCAACCTCATTCTATAAAGTGTACAATAGCAACATCTGCGTACAGTTGGGTGGGTCTGTTTCAACCCAAGTGGTCAACCTTTTGTTAGTCTTCATGGCCCCCTTCTGGTAGAAGCTGTAATTACACCTTTAACACAATCATTGTTTGCCTTCACTGACAGCCTTTCAAAAGTCCTTGTTTATTGTGGCTAAACAAACTTTTGGTGTGTTGGTGTGACGTTTTTCTCAGCTTTTTGAACTCCGATTCTGACGGCACCCATTCACATGGTGAGCAAGTGATGTAATGCTAAATTTCTCCAAATCTGTTCTGATGAAGAAACAACCTCATCTACATCTTGGATGGCCTGAGGTTGAGTAGCTTTTCAGTAATTTTTCATTTTGGGGTAAACTATTCCTTTACATTCAGAAGACATGCTCAAAACAAACCTTCTCAGCTTCTTCGGCCTCCCTTTCTTTTCTTAGTTTCTCTTCTTCTCTTCTGTTCTTAATCTGGTCAATTGTTTCATTAAGTTTCTCCTGCACAGCTGTCACCAATGTGAATATCATAACCATTCCCAGGTTTTCTTCAGCCTACAAAAGAAAGAGGTTATTAGGCAGGACTAAAGGAGGGTAAAAAAAAAAAATCCCCAACATCAGTATGTGCACTTTATCAATTGTTAATGTGTTTTTGCAGGGTAAGATGTCACGTGTGCAGCAGACCTGTTGCTTTAAAAGTGTTAGAATGTCTTCTGTGTCTGAATCTTCAAGGTTCTCCTGTGAGAAGATCTCCCACAGAGGGGGTTCATCTGGATATTTCTCCACATATGTAAACTTAAGAGTCACCTCCACCGCTACAACAGACAGAAATCAGTAATGTTGCTGCTTTGAGCTACACTTTAACCCTAAAAGTAAAGCCTACTTATGTATCATATTTGACACACAAATTTCTAGGGCCTCTCAATTACCATAAAAAAAAAAAAAAACTGTTGTACACAATCTTCTATTTGTCTTTGGTTCCCTGATTGATAGTTTACCCCATTTTTTAGCAAAGTAAAAGCTGTTTTAGTATTGTTGTAAAAATGTCCACCTTTTGTGGTACTTGTCAATCTGGCACTATATACAATCTGTGAAAACTGATTTTGTACTGAATTGCATTATACATTTTGCCCTCCACAATAAAAACTACAGAGCTTTGATCATAAAACTAAGCATTATCGGGAGATTTAGAGTGACAAGTGATATCTATATGCATTTTATGTAAGCAGTCTGTTGCAAAGAGTTTATTAAGTTACATTACAAAATGGCAGAATTTCATCTTACTTTCTGGCTGCAAAAATATCAGCAAGACAGCAACTGCACCAAATCGCATATTTTTGCTCAGTGTTGGCAGTGTTTTTTTCCTCCTCCTATTCTTCTATAACAATGTACGAGTCATAAAAGTCTCATGTATCATATATGACAGTTCACAGGGTCAATGATAGTAAAACACACTGTTACATATGCCGTGCACTGACACAGTTAATAAAGCATATGAACTTACTCTCTTCATTTTCTCCCGCATCAGAAGTAACCGTGATGGTGAAGCTTGTGGGCTCCTCGGAAAGCACTGCGTGAATGAAAATATTGTAAGGAAAGAAACAAACAAACTAATGAAATATACAGAGCTCACTATTATTCATCACTTCCCACAGCCTGGAAGTAAACAGATATGAGTGACCAGACCACTGACCACAGACTAAACCAGTACTACTTCCACAGTTAATTCAAAGCAGCACGTAAACATAAATCTGACACAACTTCTGCTTGACATCTTATTGATGGCCATCGGTTATTGTTTGCTTTGTTTCTTAACTTTCGACAGCTTAATCTGCTGCTATGAAGAATGATATCAAAGAGATGACTGAGTCGCTCGTATGTTTAACTAACTTTTGTTTCATGAAAAGCTAACGTTAGTCAGCTAACGGACAGCGTGGCGAATTTATAGGCATAAAACATAAACTTTGCTGTCAATCTTACCTGTAAATGAGTCTGGGTAAATGGACTCTATTGCTTCTAGTTCATTCCTTTGCTCCTCGCCGTAGTCTGTCATTTTATGTCACAAATGTCCATAGATTAGAGCCTGCATGGAAGAAACGTGTGCTAAGGCCCGGCTAGCAACGATGTTATCTGTGATCATCAGTAATGTCTGAGCTTGGTCTGGGAGGCGTGAGAAAGAGTAACACCTCGATTTTACTTGCTCTGCTAAACATTAGTACCATTGTAGTAATTCATGCTGTCACACTCTTGAATCCATTACAAAAAGGCTGTATTTAAAATAAACAATGTATAAAAATAAACGTGTGAAAAGGCTTGATTCTGGCATGGATTATATAGCCTGGACAATCAAAGCAAGTTTAGTTTTTATGTACTATATGTGAATGAATACATGTAATTATATTAGTTTTAAATCCCAATTTACATAAATCAATTTATAATCGGTGTCTTTTATTACTTATTAATCTTTTGATCTATTAATCTTAAAGTTTTGTTTATCTATTTAGCTGCACAAACTCTTTCACAGATAAATTGGTTGAAGAGTAGTTTTATTGATTGTGCATTTATTGATTACAAGCAAGAACAAAAATCTAGGCCTTTCCTTATTCTTGATATGGTTTTGTGTACAGTTCTTTCTTATCAAGCCCTATGGTTGAAGCAGCTTATACCAGCTTAAATTCACTTAATACACTTTAGCTTTAGGAAGTAGCTACTGCCACACAGGCTGTTATTGTTACAGTTAGATCAACTTGACCACTGCCATCATGGTAAGGCATGGAAGAGGCTAAGCTTACAAACGCACCTTATACTGTTATCCAGCAATATGTTTTAATTGGTCATTTACCATCTGAACAAACTAGGCTGCCTTTTTCAGCAGGGTAGAAAAGGGTAACATTTCTGTATTTTGTCAAAGCCTGAACAATATACATTCATAATATAAATGCAAATATTAAAATATAGTATAAATACATCAAGCAAGGAAAGAAACAAATACAAAAAGTATTAGCATTCAGTACAAAATTGCAAAAACACAAAACATTATAGGATATATAAATAAACAGTTTAACAGATGGACTGTGTGTTTGTGGTTCATATTAATGAGTTGTCATTTATAGTTCAGTTTAGTGAATGATTTATTAATATTCTGGGTACAAAGTCAAATCCACAAATGTAAATGATCTGTAACAGTTTTGTTAGTACAACTTATATTTAGTTTTTTTTTTTTTTATTGTTATTGCCTGTGCCTTTGCTTTTAAAGGAAAGGAACTTGAGCCAGAACTCAAACTCAGGTCAGCCGCTATATCTCATAGCTTTGTACACAAGGGCAAGGCTGTGGCTCTGACTCAGTTTTAATGTCATTATAGTTATTAGGCTACATTTTGTTACTTCTAAGCAATATTTTTACACACTTAACTTTAACTTTAAACAGCCTTACATTGAATAACACAGTTTAATATAAATTAATATTGTTGTTATTTTTTTTCACTGACTATTAACCTGTGTATATTTACTTCTCTTTCACAACAGTGCAGGAAATGCATACCACAGACATGCCGCAAACCACCACCTTATGTGTAATATTTGCGACATTCTGTAGTAATTGGTCCTATGCTTTTCAGAAAAGCTATGCTAAGAGAAACTCATTTTAATCACGGAGCCCTATACAGAGCTGATCTGTGGGTCAAAACTACTGAAGAAATTAGTGTTGGGGACTTTGAATGTCGGTTTCCTGTTTGTCAAATCTGCTTAAAACCAGCAAAGGAAATAAGAATTGCGGTTTATATGTTTTATATTTTGTTGGTTAACATAAGTGCAATGCGACCTTATTGTAGATTTGAATCAGTGCTGGACAGTTACTTATCAGTACCAAAATCTTTTGAGGTTATCATGCATAAACGTGCATCAAACACACTACCTGTTTTATAAGGATATGGTGAAAAAGATTTTAAAATGTAGAGAGGAATAAGAGAGTTATACAGATTCAAAGAGTGCACAAGGCCTACATGACAAATGCCCTGACTTTGTAAAACCTGAAATGCAACATTCAAGCAGTATGCAAATTTAGGGCCTGAGATCTGTGTTGGTTCACTGATACAGAAGTATAAAACTGTACAAAGTATTTGCAGGTTGAATAGTGCCACAACCACTTCCTCGATAGACAAAACAACATTTCCAAAAACTGTCATTACAACACTTTCAGTACAGGTTGTAGCTACCAAAAAAATTAAAATAAATTTCGTCGTGATTCACAGTGGCTTTTTGTCTTCAAGGCCATATTCTAGGCTCTACTTTTTCTAATTACCAGTCCATGCAGTGTTCTATGTCATCTCTATGCCATCTTGCCCCTCTAGAACAGGACGCTTCTCAGAGCTGTAGTCCCGATCTGCACGCTCCACATATCTCTGCAGTGTGCTGTAGTACTGTTCACTTTGCTTAAAAGTGTATATAGTAGAGATCTCCTCCCAGGCCTTGTGATTTGGAAAGGGAAATGGTTCGGGACTTTTGTTGTCAAAGAAACTCTTGAGGTTTCTCTCTGCCAGTTTGGTGGCATAATCATCTGCAAACATCTCAAACTTTTCCTTTTCCTTCTCCATGTAGATCTTCTGGAAAGTTAACTGAAGGTAGCTTACTTGAGAGCGACAGTTCTTAAAGCAAGTTCCAATTAGGGCTACTGTTGCCGATATGATAATGATGGACCAGCCGAGGATCTGCAAACATAGATAAATCAGTCGAATGTTATAAGATAGAATAATTTTAAGTTATTATAGCAAATTATTATTATCGAAATTTAGCATGCAAAAAGGTAAATTGTATTTGTGAATATTTTAGTGAAGCATGAAGCACAACTAACACAAAAATCACAGCTTTCTGTTGGTCAGCGCAGTGAATTGTGTGACCAGTTTGAACCTTTTGTGAAATTTGCCGGGGGAAATCTTTTGCCCTCAAGATACGGTCATATTCACCCTTGCTCGGCTAAATTTTGCATGCAAAATCTAGTCATTCCAATAGGAATCCACACAATCAGGAATTTTGCATGAGGAGAAAAGGTTCCCCATGCAGATTTAGCTTATGTTCAAGTTGGTCATGCAAATGTGCCGTGCTGACCAACTGAAAGCTGCTTGATTTAAAAGTGACTTCAGTGTGAGCTGTGCTTCATTCATCTTCACGCTAAGGACAATAAACTTTAATCATGTTAGATATCATTTTAAATTTAACGTGGATGAAAACAAGGCTTTGAGGGATAGGCCTACACTTACTGTTTTTACAATGGTATGCAATGTATAAAGGTCCTAGATTTTGTAATTCTCACAGTTAGAACTTTCAAAACTGTAAAATTGAGTTTTTGTCAACTTTTTTTTTTCTGTGAAAGATGTTCATTAGCTGCACAATCAGTAGCCTACATTGGTAAACACCTGTACAGTCAATTGAACACTAGTGTAATTCTTTCCCTCACAGCTTTGTTTTTATTCCTATCAATATGGCGTTACCCTGACTATGGTCTATAGGCGTGATTTTTTCCCCAAACCAGTTTCGTTGGTCATATCAATCACAGTGATGAATGCCTACAACAAACACTAACCCCTAACCCCTCACCCTAACCCTAACCAATGAAATGAGCTGCTGGGTGGGATTTTTTGCTTGCGAAATTTCACTAAAATTGATCTGTGATTGCCTCTTCATGCAACATTCCCAATCACATGGACTGCATTTCGCCTGTGAAATTTTGCCGAACAGTTTGACCGCATCTTTAAAACTTCTGCCAAGAAACAATTAGTCCACTACAACGTACAAAAAAAAAAAAAATTAGCCTAGCAACATGACGAACATTGCACCAACATTACAGTAATTAAATCATCAAACACAAGATGGCGACAGTTGCGATTGACACAAGAGTGCGAGTCTGCGGTGTGTTACGAAAAATAGCGCCCGATGAATGGACTGACATACAGTTACCATGGCCGATGAAAAACATTACAAAATATCAGTCTGCTGAGTACTGTGATAGACCAATTTTAATGAAGTATTCCAGAAAAAGAAAAGAAAAAAAAATATATATACTGTATATATAGTATATACTGTATATGTATAATAATTTTTTTTTTTTACATTAACAGTCTGTGCTCACCTGTGACTGGGCTCGTAACATCAACAGCAGTTCCATATTTTCATTCGGAGGCAGCTGGGACTTGCTGCAGGGCACTCTGGGGAGCTCGTCCTGGCATGTATGTGTCTTGTTTTTGCAGAAAATTTGCACCACCACATTTTCATCCAGGCCACTAACAGCACACTCATAAAAAGTTCCATTTAACAGTGCTACACTAAGCCACATGACAGGGGCAATGCAGGCTCCAGATAGCACTTTTACAAACACCTGCAAGCATCCCATAAAGTTACCCCTGGGGCAGAGTCTGAGAGGGTTGAGACAACACCCAGTATATAACCGCCAAAAACGTGTACTAACAAAGAGTCCAATCGCCAGCAAGACAACAGCAGGGCCGATCAGAAAAGTTAATCCATATGCAAAATTCTGTCTACGGTTGCACGGACACTGGAAAGACACCATGGAGAAAATTCGTTCACTACCTATTGTCAAAATAGCCATGAAGCTGTAACCAATAGTGGTCTTCTGATTGGTAAGGAATTTTAGGATAGTCTTAAACGAATCCATAGCTGGTACAGACATGGCTGCAACACTCCAAATAAGCTGCTGAACTGAAAGAGATGATTTCTGCTATGGCACTCCCTTTTCTCGCTCTCTTATTTTCACTTTGTTTTCCACACTTCCTTTATCTCCTCCTTTTCTGTCTCTGGCTTCCCCACAGCTCATCAAATCCCTCCCCTTTCCATCCTTTCCCCCCTCCCATTCAGTGAAGGGCTGTGGCCAAAACCAGCCCATCAGGTTCTGCCAGAAGTCACAACAGACTACAGATGTGTATGGGCACATTTACACATTGTAAGAATCTATAGTCTGCCCCGCTCCACAATATGTTTGATCATGCTCATTTCCCAAAATGGCTTAATTATTATAGAGAAGAAGAAAGTCAACAGATATGTTGTTTGTAGACCATTTGGGATGATCATATCCTGAGCAAATGGTGACCAATTGTAGAATGGGAGCAGGTGTGGGACACTGAGAACCACCTCAGACAAAGGGGTGTCAGAACTTAATTAACATGCAGACCACAGCTGTAACAACAGGAGCAACTTCATTTACATCGAGGGTAGTAAACTCTTAAGTGTATAAAATGTTTGAGCTTAGGATGTTCGTGGTTCATTACGACTGCGTTGAACCCAAGGTACTACATGTACTTTGTCACTGCTATGCTGAAATAAAATCTTCATCAAGATCTTCAACGTCCTCATCACTTTTTCTTACAACATCATGCAACAGCAGTCAAACAAATAAAATCCCAACAATGCAATTTTCGGCCGAGCTTTGTAACTGACAATGTGCTTTTTATTATTGGAATGCCAGAATCTGGAGGTTGCTAGCAATGGAATTTGGAAATCTAGAAGCTGGAACTGCAGATTAGTGCATGTTAGGTCAAACAAAGAGATGTATTGCAACATAATGCTTTACATTAGTTAAAAAGGAAGTGATTCATTCTGGTTCTGTATGAGGAGACAGTTTCTGTTCTGCTCTAGTGTCCACTGTTGTGCCCTGCACTTCTCCCATAAAGATTTAACCTTAACGCTAACCGCAATGGTAGAACTTAATGAATATTGATTTGTTTGAGTGAGCTTTTAGCAGTGTAATTTTCAAATGATACATGATTACTTTATGAAAAAAGCATAAAAGTGCTGCCTGTTGAAATATGAGATCACTAATCATCATGTGCATGATGCAGGATGAAGTGACACCAAAAGTCTAGCATATAATGTAACTCTTTGTTTGTACAGTCCTTTAGAAATGGTCAGGGCACAGCTGTTCAAATACTAATGAATGAGGAAAACAACTGACACATGAAAAATTCTACTTGCCATAAGCAAAGTTTTTTATTGTTCATATAAAAAATATATTGAAAGACAAAATTCAAATTAAACAACAAAACCCCAGTAATGTTAAAATCATACAATTGTAGTATTCAAAAGAAAAGCTAAAATAGCAATACAAGAAGAACAGTGAATTGACACTGTAAAAGGCACAGAAAATAAAGAAGCAAGTACAGCTCTGTTTATGCATAATAACAGGGTAAAGCATGAAAAGCTGTCAATTAGACAGCGCCTACAGTACCAGTTTGCCTTCATCCACAAATGCAAGTGCTGCTGGGTTTGAAAAATCATTTTCAGATCTCACCGAAGGCCTTACTACTGGATTTTCAAGGTCCTCACAAGTGCACACATGCTTGTGCAGAATGCTGTAGTATTGGTCCATGCTTCGGAACTTGTAAAAGGAGGATATCTTCTCCCAGGCCTGTCTGGGTGGACTCTTCATAGGAATGGGTTTGGTTAAATCAAAGAAACTTGATATGTTTCTCTTTGCAAGCTTTTCGGCATGCTGAGCTGTATAGTTGTCCAAAAACTCACTCTCCTTCTGAGTGTACATCCTCCAAAACTTTAGCTGCATGTAACTGATTGGAGAATAGCATCTGGCTGTGCATGTGAGCAGAAAGGTGAACGTCATCACAGAACCTATCAGGATCCAACCAAGTACCTAGAAGTATTTTCCAGAATTATTCAAATATTAAGAGACATATTTGTTGAAAATAAAACTGAGATGTTAAAGCACATGAGTGTAGATGACTTATGACGAGGTTAGGACATTTAGGCTTCTGCCTGAAAATGCCACTCCTAAGAAATTTGCCCTTGTTTTTCTGAAAATGTAAAAGAGAAAATTTCCTTTATTAATGCATTTAAAAATATTTATTCTGGTAGACCTAGAGATTTTTGTCTATGACTATGAATAATGGACTACAAGTTAGTCAGAGTGATCTAAAGTCTGCAAACCCAGCTAACAGGAAACGTTATCAGAATTTTGGCAACGTTTTGGCAAGGTTCTTTCAAACTTATGAACAATTATTATTCCAGTAACGTTAATAGAACGTTTGTTCAACGTTATCTGGTCTTTAACGATGTTCTCAAAACGTTATTTATACATGGTTCATGGAATGCTTTTTTCTAAAACGTTTTAACTTTTGATAAAATGGATAAAATGATAAAATCCATTTAACCTAAATAACGTTTTAAGGCGAGACACTGCAGGTTAATAGGGTAAAAAAATTAACTAATAGTTATCACCTTACTTACCCAGTTGATTGACTACATTGATAATTGCAAACATTTTTTGTATTACAAGTTTTCTCAAATGTTATGTTTAAATATGCAAATGATGCATTATTTAATGAAATATGCGCTAATTTGCATACATTTCTAGTACAAAAATCTGAACACTGGATGAAGTCAGTTTCAAAATTCTTGTTAAATTTTTTTTGACATATTAGAGTCAAATGTTTTTACAGAGGGAATTCTGGGTATCTCTTTTTGTCACTCCATAATTCAGAAAATACTTTGAACAGCCAGAAAACGATATATTTTCACAATTGTGGGGGGAATAAAATGTTGTATATAATCAAGAAAGTTATATATGAACAAATCCCTCTGTAAAAACCTTCAGAATATAGACCAGGAATAAAAATGTAAAGTTTGGTGTGTGTAAGTGCTACTGAAGTGGAGATTTATGGCTCAGTGTTGGAGAAAAAAACTCATTTTGAGAAAACGGCCTTTAAAAATATGTATTGTAATTGTAAATCTATTGACACAAATAGATAAAGTGCTATAAAAGAAACACTTAACAGTGTCTTTTGGATGTTTTCTTTCCACTAGTCTGAAAAACCAAAAAGTCCAAAATCTCAAAATTGACAGGTGCATGAAAAAACAGTGTTTTTGCCTGCAGTGTCTCCCCTTAAAATATTTTAAAAACGGGTTATTTCGAATGTTCAGAGAACATTAAGAATTAATGTTTTCATAACTTAATGGAAACGTTGGAAAAACGTTCTTAAAACATTTTTGTTAGCTAGGTGGGAGCGTTCCTTGATTTTCCTGAGGCTCCAGCAATTTAAATCAGCGTTAGAGCATTGAAGAAACACAACTATTTCCATAAACAATCTCAATGTATTGTACCCCGACAATGTCTGACAAAAATTCCTCTCAAAAGTCGAACCCCAATTAAATTTACAGGCCTACTGATTCCAAGTCAGGTCACAAGTAAAACTGCTCATGTCTGTCCGAGTCTTAGATTTGAGATCCAAGTGAAAAAATTTTTTTTCTCTCTCGGACAAAAACAATAATCATGCCATGAGCTCACCTGCGACTCTGCGCGTATGATGGACAGCACAGCCACTCTCTCACTCTGCGGAATTGCGGTTCCATCACAAGGGAACTTCTCCAACTCTGTCCGACAGTGAGGAAACTTTTCGTTGCAAAGGTGACGTCTAAAAAGTGTAATGTTGGCGCCAGTCATTGAGCACTCGAAATATACCCCTCTGAGTAGAGCAACTGCGATCCAGCTGAGAGGAGCGACCATCGCAGTCGTGGTGATTTGAAGAAAAACACACAAAAAGCCAATCGCGTAATTAAAACGACATAGCTTCGATTTCCTAAGGCACAGACCCGTGAACAATTTCCATGTTTTATTGCTCAACATGTAACTTAAGATGAGCAGTGCAAGCGCGGGTACGAGGAGGCAGACGTTGCCATAAACGAAATTCCAATAATTGCAAGGACACTTAAAAGCAAAGACCGAGAAGACGTGCTCGCTACCAGCAGTTATAAGAGCGATCAATCCGAATCCTAAATTGGTCTGCTGTTTCTGAGTGAAGCTAAGCAAAGATTTTAACTTATCCATGCCTGCCAGCTGACGACCGTAAACTCTCTGTTCTTAAACAATAAACAATGAAATGACACTCTCAGTTCCGTTATGAGACACTACTGAGTGTCATCTTCAAGCGTGCGCACAATAAAAGCATACAAAGAGTTGGACTTAATTTAAGAAAAACTGGTTAATGTTAGCTTTTCAGCTGTAATGGGAAACTGACTTTATGAAAAATTAAGAAACTAAAAACACAATGTAAGTGTTAAGCCTACACACTAGTTTAGTTTAAAGGGGTCATATGATGCTGCTAAAAAGAACATTATTTTGTGTATTTGGTGTAATGAAATGTGTTTATGCGGTTTAAAGTTAAAAAAACACATTATTTTCCACATACTGTGCATTATTGTTTCTCCTCTATGCCCCGCCTTTTTGATTGCAAGCGAATGTGGCACAGCATGCAAAACACTTCATGCTTTCAATGACGTGTGATGTGGCAATCTGCATATGTGACCCTGGACCACAAAACCAGTCATAAGGATCAATTTTTTTTAGCCTAAAAAGAAGGAAAATCTATAATTTTGACTCATACAATGTATTGTTGGCTATTGCTACAAATATACCCGTGCTACTTATAACTGGTTTTGTGGTTCATATTCACCTAGTACAGTATAAACTGTAGGGTAGGGAAATTAGATTGGTCTAATTTGACTGAGGAGGAACTTAAAGTATATTGTCTTAAGTCTGACATGTTGTTGAGTAATATTGATTTACCTAAAGACGCGGCTATATGCTGTGATATTAATTGTAAGAACCCGCAACATGGTATTGAGTTATGTCTCTTGTATGATAACATTGTGGAGTCTCTTCTTACCTCAAGCAGGTCTCTGCGTAAGACTAAGATGTATAACTCTAAGCCAGGTTGGAATGAATACGTAAAAGAGTTTCATGCTGAGGCTAGAAAGGCTTGTAAAGCTTGGGTTGAGTCAGGCAGACATAAATATGGTCCTTTATTTGAATATAAGAAACGGGCAAATGCAGCAAATGCAAATGCATTACGTTTCATCAAGAGGAATGAAAATATAATGAGATCTGACTCTCTTGCGAAGATTGCGAAGAATAATAATCTAAATGATTTTTGGAAAGAAATAAAACGAATAAACAATTGTAAAACATCTTTACCAACAAATATAAGTGGGGTAAGCGGGTCAGAGGAGATTACTCAAATGTGGCAAAAGCATTATTATGAGCTGTTTAACTGTGTTAAGAGTAACTCTTTTGTAGTGGGCAACATTGATAATGATGAAGTTGTGAATGTCTCTCCGCAAGAAGTTTATGATGCAGTTATGATGCTAAAAAGTAATAAGGCATGTGGATAAGATATCTGCTGAACATTTAAAATTTGCAAGTAGAAAATTATATCCTTTGCTGGCTATTTGTTTTACTGGGTTTTTGGTTCAAGGTATTTTACCAGATTCGATCTGATCTGTTATGCTAGTGCCTATTATTAAAGACAGAGCTGGTAAAATAAATAGCATGGATAATTACCGGCCTATAGCCTTGGCCAGTACTTTATCCAAGGTTATTGAATAAGACGGAACATTTTGTCCTGACTTCTGATAACCAGTTTGGTTTTAAACCGAAACATGGCACTGATATGTGTATTTTTGCTCTAAAGGAGATTTTAGATTTTTATAACAGCCACAATTCCACAATTTTTATGTGTTTTATTGATGCTTCTAAAGCCTTTGATCGTGTAAATCATGAAAAATTATTTTTTAAGTTATACAATAGAGGAGTTCCCAAACTTTTAGTGAGAATTTTGGTTTTTTGGTATGCTCATCAATTAATGTATGTAAAATGGGCTAATTGTGTGTCTGCTCCATTCAGTGTATGTAATGGAGTCAGACAGGGAAGCATTTTGTCTCCCTTTTTATTTAATGTTTATATGGATGATTTATCAAAGCTGTTAAATGGTTGTAGAACAGGTTGTATGGTTGGTCATACTATTATAAACCATTTGATGTATGCAGATGATTTGGTGATTTTTTGTCCATATAGTGCTGGTCTTCAACAGTTACTGAGGATTTGTTCTCGATATGGTTCAGATTTTGATATTTAAATATAATGCCAAAAAGAGTAATATTATGATTGTTAGGAGTAGGGGGGACAGGAAACTGACATTTCCTGACTTCTCTCTGTCTGGCAGCGTCCTTAAAGGGGTCATATGATGTTATTTCAAGTTTTCCTTTCTCTTGGAGTGTTACAAGCTCTTGGTGCATAAAGAAGATCTGTAAAGTTGCAAAGACTAAAGTCTCAAATCCAAAGAGATATTCTTTATAAAAGTTAAGAGTCAGCCACGCCTATTGTCTATGAGTAACAACATGCAGGTAGGGAAATTAGATTGGTCTAATTTGAATGAGGAGGAACTTAAAGTATATTGTCTTAAGTCTGACATGTTGTTGAGTAATATTGATTTACCTAAAGACGCGGCTATATGCTGTGATATTAATTGTAAGAACCCGCAACATGGTATTGAGTTATGTCTCTTGTATGATAACATTGTGGAGTCTCTTCTTACCTCAAGCAGGTCTCTGCGTAAGACTAAGATGTATAACTCTAAGCCAGGCTGGAATGAATACGTAAAAGAGTTTCATGCTGAGGCTAGAAAGGCTTGTAAAGCTTGGGTTGAGTCAGGCAGACATAAATATGGTCCTTTATTTGAATATAAGAAACGGGCAAATGCAAATTTTAAGTATGCATTACGTTTCATCAAGAGGAATGAAAATATAATGAGATCTGACTCTCTTGCGAAGAAACTGCAAAATAATAATCTAAATGATTTTTGGAAAGAAATAAAACGAATAAACAATTGTAAAACATCTTTACCAACAAATATAAGTGGGGTAAGCGGGTCAGAGGAGATTACTCAAATGTGGCAAAAGCATTATTATGAGCTGTTTAACTGTGTTAAGAGTAACTCTTTTGTAGTGGGCAACAATGATAATGATGAAGTTGGGATTTCCTCTCGAAGTGAATGATGCAATTAAGATGCTAAAAAGTAATAAGGCATGTGGTATGGATAAGATATCTGCTGAACATTTAACATTTGCAAGTAGAAAATTATATCCTTTGCTGGCTATTTGTTTTACTGGGTTTTTGGTTCATGGTATTTTACCAGATTCGATCTTATCTGTTATGTTAGTGCCTATTATTAAAGACAGAGCTGGTAAAATAAATAGCATGGATAATTACCGGCCTATAGCCTTGGCCAGTACTTTATCCAAGGTTATTGAAAGGATTTTATTGAATAAGATGGAACATTTTGTCCTGACTTCTGATAACCAGTTTGGTTTTAAACCGAAACATGGCACTGATATGTGTATTTTTGCTCTAAAGGAGATTTTAGATTTTTATAACAGCCATAATTCCACAATTTTTATGTGTTTTATTGATGCTTCTAAAGCCTTTGATCGTGTAAATCATGAAAAATTATTTTTTAAGTTATACAATAGAGGAGTTCCCAAATTTTTAGTGAGAATTTAGTTTTTTTGGTATGCTCATCAATTAATGTATGTAAAATGGGGTAATTGTGTGTCTGCTCCATTCAGTGTATGTATATATTTAATGTTTTAATTTAATTATATATTAATGTTTATATGGAAGGTTTATCAAAGCTGTTAAATGGTTGTAGAACAGGTTGTATGGTTGGTCTTACTATTATAAACCATTTGATGTATGCAGATGATTTGGTGATTTTTTGTCCATATAGTGCTGGTCTTCAACAGTTACTGAGGATTTGTTCTCGATATGGTTCAGAGTTTGATATTAAATATAATGCCAAAAAGAGTAATATTATGATTGTTAGGAGTAGGGGGGACAGGAAACTGACATTTCCTGACTTCTCTCTGTCTGGGAGTGTCCTTAAGGTATGTAATGAGGTTAAATACTTAGGGCATTATATAACTGATGACCTGTCTGATGATAGGGATATTTACAGACAGTGTTGTACGCTGTATGCCCAGGCCAATATGTTGATTCGCAAATTTGGCATGTGCTCAGGATCTGTGAAGACTACACTTTTTAAAGTATACTGTACCCCTATGTATACTGGCCATTTGTGGCGGCATTACAGAAAGAGCAGCATGCAGAGACTTAAAGGGTTAGTTCGCCCCAAAATGAAAATTAGGCTGCGTTTTACTCACCCCCCATGCATGACCTCATACGTCATGCTCCCGGAACTCTTTCTGTGTACAACTGCTGGCGCAAGCTAGATTCAAGTGATTATTACGTTTTGAATATGTATATTTTTCTTACAAAAACGTATCGATTCGCTACAGGAGGCCTTTTTTCACCCCCCCGGAGCCGTGTGAGACACTTTTTTTTTGTGGAAGGGTGCTTTTTATTTCACGTCATTTGAACCGAAGGAATGCAACACCCGCTGAGTACAAAGATAGAGCTTGAAAAATAAAAAACAATTTTTAATATAACTCCGACTGGATTCGTCTGAAAGAAGAAAGTCATATACACCTAGGATGCTTCGGGGGTGAGTGAAACACAGCATAATTTTCATTTTGCGGTGAACTAACCCTTTAATGTAGCTTATAATGATGGTATGCGATTGCTGCTTAAGGTGCCAAGATGGAGCAGCGCAAGCCAAATGTTTGTCAGTGCTGGTGTGCCAACCTGCGCTGCTGTGTTGCGTAATCTCATGTACAGATGTATGTGTAGGTTATCAGAATCTGTAAACAGTATAATTTTAACACTGACGAACTTGGCACTAAGTTCAGTCAGGCTTTTTTCAAATATGTGGAATCATTGGCGTTTTAGTACACATGTAAATATGTGATATTGTGGTTTTTGTCCTTGTGTGTGTTTTTGTATGTTGTTATTGTTGTGTCTTTGTTTGGACCGAGTGTGTCCTTAATAAAGTTTGATGATGATGAAACCAGTGGTTCTCATTCAGGGGCCCTGAATTTAATTTGTAGGTCTATTTATTCACTAATTATGTTATAAAACAACATGTCATATACCAATATATACTTCACTCAAAACCATAAGAAAATCTCACAATGTTTTTGCTGGTTTGCACTTTATATTCGGCGCCTCGTGGACACAGACACACATGATCCCGCGCATGTGACCGCAAGAGGCGGGGACTGATTAAGACTAGCGTTTACAGTAGCTCAGATGCATCGGGCATAGACGTGACGAGTTACATCCCCAGTCTCTGAACAGTTTTTTCTCCTGGGGTCGATGCAGATATTTTGTTTGGGTCAGTCAAAGTTGCCAAGTGACCCGACGTCAGATAAAATCGGTTCGACTGAGAGAAGAGGACACTGGACGCGAAGGTAGGCTACACTGCGTGCGTGCGCTTTTTAGCCCGGTGTATGTTTGTATTTTTACCCTGTATATTTTCTAACCTATAGAAGCGTTTAGACAGTGTTTACGGATGGATGCTGAATGGATGTAACGTTGCCGGAACACTTCACAGATGAATGTCATAAGGTTGCAGCTGGGCGGGTCTTCAGTGAGGATTACATTTATTGTTGCACAAATATTCTTGCCTGGTTCTGCTCTGTTGCTAGGAGACCTTTGACAGTTGAGGTTTAAAAGTGATTGTGAAGGCGACCTCTATCACTCTAATCTGCATTTAGTGACAGGGTTGCTTTGTGTTCGTGACGTAATTAACTTGTCAAAATAATACCAATAATGGACAATATAACATCCGCCTACAGGTTATTATTATTATTTTTTAGCAATATAACCTGCACTTTGATTTTAACGCGACGGTATCTGACTTAAACTGTCATTCAGCCGCCTCTACTTTGATGGATTAAGGGTGTGTTCTGGTTAAGTAGGTCAGTGACAGGCTAAAGATGATACATGGGACCATTTGAGTGACACACCAAAGCTATTGAGAAAATATATGTCATACTGTATCATGGACATTAGTTTTATGGCTCTTATGTCTTTCCTTTTCCCTCTTCTTTTCTCCTCCATCAGCTGTGGACTACAGTCTGCTGGCTGAAGGTCATTTTGTAATCAGATCAATATCTGCTGGGATGCCTCAGACATAATGGGCCATTAGGCTCCAAAGAGTCCTGCATGAAATCGCCTACTCTCTGCCTTGAAACCATTTGACCATCACATGTGGCTTTATGAGAGGAGCGTCACAGACTGATTTTTGGATCAGAATGAACTTTGCCTCTAGCTGTTTTGTATCCAAACACATTGTGCATCAGTAGGGTGAGTGGTGTTTTTATTATGTTTCTTCTAATTTGTTGTGCTTTGGATGAGCATTACTGCATGAGTGAATCTATCAAAAATATGTCTGCCTGGTCATATTTTCACTCCTTTGCTTTTCATACAGAAAATTAAAGGGATAGTTCACCCAAAAATGAAAATTCTGTCATTAATTACAAAACCCGTAAGACCTTTGTTCATCTTCGGAACACAAATTAAGATATTTTTTATGAAATGTGAGAGCTCTCAGACCCTGCATAGACAGCAACGCAACTGTAATGTTCCCAGGTCCAGAAACGTAGTAAGGACATTGGTAAAACAGTCCATGTGACATCAGTGGCTCAACTTTGTGAAGCTACAAGAATACTTTTTGACAGCAAAGAAAACAAAAATGACATAATTTATTCAACAATTCTTCTCCCCCGCCCGAGTTACGTCTTCCGCCATTTTAGAGTATCACAACACATACGCACGCTTTCCCCTAAGCATAAACAACGCTGTTTACGTTGATTACGTTCTGGGGCACTCTCCAAAATGGCGGAAAACGTAACTCGGGGAGAAAAATTGTTAAATAAATAATTTTTATTTTCTTTGCGCACAAAAAGTATTCTCGTAGCTTTGCAAAACTGAAGTTGAGCCACTGATGTCACATGGACTGTTTTACTAAGTTTCTGGACCTGGGAACATTATAGTTGTATTGCTGTCTATGCAGGGTCAGAGAGCTCTCAGATTCCATCAAAAATATCTTAATTTGTGTTCCGAAGATGAACAAAGGTCTTACGGGTTTTGAACGACATGAGGGTGAGTAATTAATGACAGAATTCTCATTTTGGGGTGAACTAACCCTACAAGCCTGTATTTAGGATGGTTAAGATTTTTTTTTTGACCTCATACTATATTTTTATAACAGTTATGCACATTTCATCCCCAGAATTCTCATTAATTTAAAATGCATGGATGGTTTAATTTTTAGCTAGTGTGCAATTGTCATCCTGTCTGATAACACAATGATTTTATTTTATTGATTTTTTTAATGTTATTTTAAAATAATTACATTTAAAAAAAAAAAATTTATTAGTATTATTTTTATCAGCTTAAAGCTAGTGCAACAAGTGCTATCATAAAGTATAAATACAATTTAAATATTATCTAATGATTTTAGTTTAAGAATTGTGGGAGGAAATGTGCTTAGTTGTAATAAAAAGCTTATAGTGTGTGATATGCAGATATTTTACTCTGTTTTGCAGAAGCAAATCATTTAAATCTTTAAAAGCTCTTCATCTCAGTAGCTCCACTGAGATGCTCAGATATTCAGGCTATCAGAGGCTTCTCAGATATGTAAGCTGTGTCCTTATTCACTCTCAGTCTTAGCTGTTTCTGTTCTTTCACTACAGAGTGCTGCACATGCTCAGTCGGGCCTGTCTGGTGTTTTGTAGTATCAGCAGGAAGCAGTCCTTCCTCCTCCTCCTCTCTTCTCCAGGAGCATGCCCTCTGAGCCTCCTCCCAGGTACGTTCTGCAAACCTCAGTCTACCTTGAGAGGTGACTGTGTCCTTAGTGCTTTGGTGAGTTTTAATTTGATGTAGACACCGTTGGATTTGATGGGAGGTGTTGTGACATGGTCAGCTTTATTTAAAGAGCTCTGGAGGATGTCTGAGGTCATCTGAAGCTTTTATCTCCCAAGGCAGTATTACTTCGTGTTAACTAATACTGTAAAACAGTTTTTGTTAAATTTACTACAGTGATGATATAACGGACATTGCGGAGGCATTTTGGTGACTATATTCTACAATTCCTATCTATACATATAAGATTAACATGATAAAAGATTAAAATTAACCGGTATTAAAATCTTTTTGTAACTGCAAAATATAGTGAAAATAGCACTTATAGTTAGTTACAATGGAGAGCAACATGATGACTTCAGCAGTGCCCTCCACCCCCACCCCAGCAACTGTTGTCAATAATAACATAGAAAGAGCACAGTGTCACCCACATATGCCATCAGGGTAAATCATGTAGCATTTAGCACTCCAATGTGCATAACTAACAAAAAATACTAACAAATGTGTTGGTTTATTCAGCAACTTTTGGTAATGCCCATATCCATATTAATTCAAAGAAGGTTCATACTTTTTTTTACTTATAATAATATAATTTTATTGTAAAAGTGTAAATATTGCCTTGCTAAAGTATTATAAATATAATCTTGCTTGCAATTAATTTGTTTTTAAAACAAATTTATATAATTTAGACTTAAAAATAGTTAATTAATTTCATTTATTTTTATCTTTAAATCTTTACAGTAAAATTGCATGTACTTTTTTAAACAAAATATAAATAAGCAAATTTACTATATCATTGATGCATTCTTTTTGTTAAATATTTTTTTCCCCCCAGTATACAGACAGAGAATGAGAGCTAAATCTGAAAGTGTTGAACTGAAAAGAGCTATTCAGGGCCTCAGGAGCAGTGAGAATCAATGACATCTCACTTACTGAATAGATATTGATAGACCTAGTGTTCAGCAGCAGGAAGAAAGACACATACGCACACATGCACACTTCATTGTTTCTGGCCACAGGATTCCATGATGAGATGTTCACAATTTCCAAGCATAGGCTTGTCTTGCAGCATTGTTCTTGTGTCTCAGCTCTCAGGACATGCTGACAGGACAGAGGCTGTGTCAGTCCAAATCCCACCAGGACTCTGTCCTCTCTGCCCTTAATCAGCAGCGCAACGACGGACTGCTCTGCGATGTCACCCTGGTCGCCGGGGAGCAGAAGTTCCATGCTCACAAGGCAGTCCTGGCAGCCTGCAGTGATTACTTCCGGGTGAGATTTTACACTCTATAGATTCCATCTCATGAAACATGTTCAATGAGAGTGTCTGCCATACAAGTTTCTTTAGGTTTCTATGATCTGTATAAAGCTACACTTCTGCTGGCATCTATTAAGAGTATAGTTCTCCCAAAAATATATTTTTTTTGCTGTCATGTCGTTCCATATCTATGGTAGCCCATTTCCACCAAATAGGAAAGAAATAATTGGTACATGGTACATGTATACATCATAATTATGACTTAAAAATAGTCAGAATTATGACGTACTAAGCCATAATTAATTTTTTTTTTTAGATTTATCTTTAGATTTTATCTTTTATCTTTGGTTTTCTTATTATTTTTGCCTTTATAATGATACAACAGTGGAGAGCAGTCAGGAAGCAAACAATCTAACAATCTAATCTGACAACTTAAATTATGAACAATAAGAGATTATGAGATATGAAGTCATAGTTGTGACATACAAAAAACAATAAAAATAACAAATTCAAAATTATTAGATAAGGGTGAATTGTTATAAAAGTCTAACTTTTATGTCCTAATTATGGCTTAAGTCATAACTTTTAATATTAATCTTAATCTATTTATGACTTAGTATCTCATAATTCCAACGCTTGATGTCATAGTGACTTTAGAATTATGATTTACCAATGTATCACCAGAAAAAGGCCTCCATCAATATCCTTTTTTTTTGGGAACAGAAAGGGAGATGTTTGGCAGAATGTTCACGCTGCTCTTTTCCATACAATAAATGCGAATGGGGACGAGTGCTGCTGAGTTCCAAAAATTAAAAAAGCACCATAAACGTACCACTAAAGTTGCCATTCAACTTGAGTGCAAAATTCCAAATCTTCTGAAACCATCTGAAGCTATGTACGAGAAAAAGAGAAATGTAAGATGTATAAGTCATTATATATTAAAAGTAACGTGTACATACATTCAAATGTTTAACATGCTGTTAAACATCTTCTTTAGTCCCTCACACAAGTCATACGAGTTTGGAACAACATGATAGTGAGTAAACAATGACAGGATTTTCCTTTTTAGCAGTGCAATCCTGATTCAAATATGTACAGTTCACATAGAAGGCAAGACGGGAAATAAAAAGTCGGCAGCGGCCTGAAAACCGTAACAGTGAGATTTGATTTTGGTTTGTTCAGAAGATTACAAAGAAGAAATACGTCCAGCTTTGCAACCGAGAGAAAGATTATCTGCACAGTTCAAAGAACAGAATTAAATAGGGCAGGTATATTTATCTCTATATGTCTCCTGGGAAGCTCTCCACCTCTGTTGGGCTGGAATGATAAGATTTTATCCCTCTGTTTTTGATTTTAGCCCTTGGTTTATTAGGTGAAACGGTTGAATAGATTTAAATAGGTAGACATGCATGAGCATGTGTCTGATACTTTACTGTGAATAACAAAATGATTTGTGTTAGAAAATTAATCCTAAATCATAAGTATTTCGCAAGTGGTCCTGCATTGTTTGTGCATGAATTATACCTACAATTTTAGGGCTTGTTAAGGAGAGACGTGTTATTTGAAACAAAAAGATGGTGACCAAACCATTATATGGATGCACGAAAGCACTCAGAACCACCCTAGAAATGTAGCAGAGAGTTTATATACAGTTAAATACCAGTCACATTATCTTCAGAATATGTAAAAATGATACCAGTTTACCCAGTGGCACTTGTCTTGTTCTATTTTCAGGCCTGATGTCCATGAGAAATGACAGGATATTGCATCCTTTCGAGCTTTAACACATCAGCGGCACTAATGAATAAATGCGAACGGTGTAATCAGTGCTTGTGGCACTGCCATTAAAGACAAACACTGTAATAATGACATTACACATTAGTCCAAAGATGTTTGTATAGCAAAGCTCTTTGAGTAAACACAAATTTATATTGTCCATCTATCTATCCATCTATCTATCTGTCTATCTGTCTGTCTGTCTGTCTATCTGTCTGTCTGTCTGTCTGTCTGTCTGTCTGTTACGACAAACGCTGTTAAAGATACAAGTATATCTTTAACATTTAATGACATCAGCAAAAATCATGACACAAGTAAGTTCAGTGACTCCGATGATGATTCAGTAACCACTCTGGCCAATTAACTTCAGTGAGGGATTCGCTGATTCAAAACAATAATTCATCTCTTTGAACTATTAATTAAAAAACAGCTCATAAGAGTAATTTGTGAATCAGACTACACTGGTAGTGCTGTGTGTTGTTTTTGTCTGTTTTGTTCTTGCCACAGTTTTAGTGGTACACTGTATAGACTTAAAACGTGCATTCACAGTTCATGTGAAATATGATTGCCTGGTAACTGAAGATTCACAGTGCAGCAATGCCGGAAACACTGATGTGAGGCATTAAATGATTCTGCATTATCATATGGCTCAAAAAGCATGCGTTGTAAACTAATTAGCCTGCAAAGCTGCTGTCTGACCAGCTTGCTCTGCTTTTCCAAGGTCAGAACAGAAGTCATCCAGCCAGACATGTGACTCAGGACTGGTCATCCTTAGTACTCACAATCCCCTTGCAAAAAACCGTGTAAGTCTTGCTTATGGGCATTAGTGTCCCAGTAAGGAGCTCTCTAAGTAGCGTCAACAAATCTCAGCTCTAATGATTCCTTTTGAAAGTCTGAATGTGAGCCGAGGTCAGGCATTAAATAAGTTCTGCTCTTAAAATAGAAAATAGGAAAACAGGGTACACTTGTACAAGGCACTTCAATTGTGAGATACTACTGGGGGAAGAGTTTCAGAAGGTGAGGTGACAAAGGTAAGATGATAAACACTTGGCATCTACTTTTAACACATGGAGGCTTCAGACTGAGCCAAGACCTGCATTAGATATCTATTGATTCTTTCAAAGGTCTATGCACTGATACTAATTTTAATCCTGAACCAGACTTAATCTGCATCGGAGAGTTATTGCTCCTTGAGTTTGAGAGATATATAGATAGATCACACTTTTTTTATTCAACACTGGATGTTCATCATTAGGAGCAGTTAGGTTTGATCAGTTGCGTTTGGTAGGTGTAATGATGATCCAATGTCCGTTGACTTCCTCTCCTCCATGGGCTCTGATCAATGATCATCCTACGCTCGCTCTGTGACAGCAATCAATGCTTTTGATTAGTGTACTCCTGCCAGAGAACACAGCGGGACAGCACTGGCCTCTTGCTCTCTTTATTTTGTGTGTGTGAAACTAAAGTACGCACTGATTGATGGTCATGGACTCACTTTCATTCTCAGTATGAGACTCCTTAGACTTGAATGAAGAGTTTATTGATGTTTTTGTTTTAAAGTCTATTTACAGGATGCTATATTACTCTAGTTCTGTAGTGCATCCTGCTTATATGTTTGTGTGTGTGTGTGTGTGTGTGTTCAGGCCATGTTCAGTCTGTGCATGGTGGAGAGTGAGGCAGATGAGGTAACTCTCCAGGGTGTGACTAGCGTGGGACTGAAGCACGCACTGGACTTCGCCTACACAGGCCAGGTAAATTCAGCATAGCCCGCCCAGCTACATAGAGCCTGAACATGCAAAACAAACAAAATTGACTGCGCCTCAAGCAAAGACAGGTCTCTAGGTTCTGGAAGGATAACAAATAGGAGCAGATAAGTGAAATACTTGTGAATAATCATATTTATTCTAGAGCTTCACAAATGGGCTTATAAACATCTAATTCTGGTTAAAGATTTTTTAAAATTATTTACAGTGTATGAATATTTAATGAATACATAAATTATTTGTTTGTGATTGGTTATCTGTTCCTATACAACTTTTACATTATAGCATTGCTAGCAGAGATATTATAAGGCCACCCATGATTCAGTATTATATACACTAACGTTCAACATTTTTTCAAATAAATTAATATGCATTATATTGGTCAGTAGTGGATCAGAAGTGACAGTAAAGACATTTATAATGTTACAAATTATTTCTATTTCAAATAAATGGGGTTCTTTTGAACTTTCTATTTATCAGAGAATCATTTAAAAATGAAACAATTGTAAAGTGTGACTAGCGTGGGACTGAAGCACGCACTGGACTTCGCCTACACAGGCCAGGTAAATTCAGCATAGCCCACACAGCTACATAGAGCCTGAACATGCAAAACAAACAAAATTGACTGCGCCTCAAGCAAAGACAGGTCTCTAGGTTCTGGAAAGACCCCATTATAAATACACTCTCGAAATAGGAGCAGATAAGTGAAATACTTGTAAATAATCATATTTATTCTAGAGCTTCACAAATGGGCTTACACACTTGAACATCTAATTCTGGTTAATTGTAATCCTGGGTTTATCACACTATACATTTGTGAACTGTGAGTTATGTTCTTAGATGCATATTTATGAGGTAAATAACATATACATATATATATATATATATATATATATATATACACATATATTATACTTTTATAATTATATGTAATAGATTTTTTAAAATTATTTACAGTGTATGAATATTTAATGAATACATAAATTATTTGTTTGTGATTGGTTATCTGTTCCTATACAACTTTTACATTATAGCATTGCTAGCAGAGATATTATAAGGCCACCCATGATTCAGTATTATATACACTAACGTTCAACATTTTTTCAAATAAATTAATATGCATTATATTGGTCAGTAGTGGATCAGAAGTGACAGTAAAGACATTTATAATGTTACAAATTATTTCTATTTCAAATAAATGGGGTTCTTTTGAACTTTCTATTTATCAGAGAATCATTTAAAAATGAAACAATTGTAAATAATCATTGTAAAATCTAAATTTAAAATACATTCTTAAATACATTAAAGTTGAAATTTTTTATTTTACATTGTAATATTTCCTAATTTGACTGTTTTTACTGTATTTTTGATAAAATAAATGTACCCTTGGCCAGTATAAGAAACGTCTCTCAATAACATTTAAAAAACCTTACTGAGTGACCCCAAACTTTTGAATGTAACTGAATTGGATAAATTGTAGCGCTCACTATCTTTCGCAGTTTAAAATAACCATTCGCCTGATTTTTTGTTTCTGGATGCATATGTGCTTCAGCTTCACCAGCCTGAAAAATAATTTTTTTTGCATGATTTGAGCTAACCATCTGTGGCACAGAGAATGAAACATATTTTGTGGCTTATTTCGATTTAGTTCATAAGCCTCTATTCATTTTATGATCGTATAATGCACTCTGTACATTAATAATGAATATTTTAATGGATTTGCAGTCTAAGCATCATAAAGTATGTAAAGACATTTAATATAGTAGTCTGCTATACATATTATTATAGAGCTGGCTTAAAATGCAATGTTTACTTTTATACAATATTTAACAAAAGGTCACTGCTCCATCTCTCTGTTCACCAAGGGGTCCTTGGCCTGAAAAAGTTTGAAGACCCCTGTTTGCAAGGTTGTTGTTTCTTAGGGTAGTCTTACTCAGGTCCTTTGTCTGTAGATCATGCTGGAGCCAGGAGTGATACAAGATGTACTGTCTGCTGGAAGCCACCTTCAGCTGCTGGAACTGCTCAGCCTCTGTTCTCACTATCTCATTCAGGTGTGTTTATGAGGCATCTCTGCCCTGAAAACATGCAGGCAGGTCAGCAGGTACTACATATAACTTCACTGTGTGATCAGATCTTTCTTTTACATCATCACTGTGTTTGTGTCAGATTTTGTTTTTTAAAAGTGCTACGATTTTGCTGCTTCCTGTTCACTTCTTAGGGGAGTAGTTCTGAAAAAAAATTTGTCATCATCCATTCACTCTCATGTCATCACCTTCATGCTCTTTTCAGTTTGATTACAATTAATGTGTACATTTGGAGCTTTCAAGCTTCAAAAAGACAAATAACTAGAATTATTGAAATAGTAGTATTGTATATAAGACTATATATGATTTTGTGTTATATCCTCCTGAAGCCTTTGTGTGAGAAATTATTTCTTAAGGATTTTGAGCTGATTCTGCTGAATTCCATAGGTTTTTCCCATAAATTAGCCCAGAAAATACCATAAATTAACCCAGAAAATCACTACATTTAAAATGTGCTGATTATTCATTTTAACCAGTAGATGGCAGTCAGTCTCTGTGTGAAGCATTTTTCCTAATCATGAGTCTGTGGAACATCCTGACTGGATTTCTCTCTCCATTGTTTTCTTTTACTTAGAATTTTCAAGGCTACGGTTATGGATATTGTGGACTTTGATGAAATTCAGCTCTCTTAAGCTTCCATCAATCATTTATTTTAACTGTATTATTTACTGTATTACAATATTTAACAACTGTATGTGTGCATTCATGGTGATATCTTATTGTTTGCATTTGTGTGCTCGAGTCAGGGCATGTAAGATTTCATTTTAGACTGTAATGGTCAACTAGTTTGTTCATAGACTTTAGCATGAATAAAACACCCCTTCTGACTGTGAATCTGTCTGTATTTATATCTGTGCCTGAAGGAGCTGAACAGTTTTAACTACCTGGACCTATACAGGCTGGCAGACCTCTTCCACTTGCCGGCCCTAGAGGAAGCAGTGGTGGGCTTTCTGGTGGATCACCTCTCTGAGCTGCAGAGGAACAGACAAGAGGAAGTGCTGCTCCTACCTTATCGGCTCCTCAGGGAAGTGCTAAAAAGCGACCGCCTCACCTCCCTCAGTGAAGAGGAGATATGGCAGGTGTGTGGGCCGCAGATTCAACTCTTCAAAACATCTCTGAACTGCTTAGGCAGCTTTAATGCAAAATATCAGCATGGGGTTCAAAGTTCTGAGACGTCCGTTGTTGTTTTTTTTTCTTTTCAGATTTTGAAAACTTTACAACAAAGAACAGTTATGAAATATTTAAGTTTCTACATCATTTCTAGTTCACTAATGTGACCCTCTTTGTACAGATAGTCAGATGTTCATCCACTGAAGCTCAAGATGCTCTTTGGCACATCTTGAATCACGCTGGACAATGTGACCATTAGGTTTTACACAAACTTGTGGAGCTCATGCAGTGCTGCTATCATTAAACCAAAACAAGAACAAACCATTTTGTACTGAACCCTTTCACAGACAGTTATGATGCATTTTCCACAGTCATTAACGTCGTAAATTGAGTTTTTTTTATATTAAGATTTGATCTACAGTTATAAAACTCTACTTTGTATTGCATTACCTTGGTGTTAAATTACAGAACACTAGATAATGCTGCTGCATGGGTGTTTCTACTAAAACGGCTGCTTTGTGGCCACTGTAATCAGTTTCTAGATATTTTTTCCTCTTTTGCAAAGTCATAGAAATGCTATTGTGTTTTATTTATTTTGGGGAATGCAAAATGATATTTGTTGTAGTTTCCGTTCACCACTGTAGAAGTTTACCCAACTATTACGACTTCCACTGTACCCTGGGAATGTGAGAGGGGTCCATTAATGCAACATTTTTAGTTCAGGTTTTCACTATAATTTGTAATATATTATAATTTAATAATATATAATAATGTATAATTTAATAGTGAAAAAAAATTGTATTGAATCAGACAAGAAAGAATTTTCTTCTCAGAATTTTGGACCCTGTGACATTCTCTATAACGGCCAAATGCAAAGTGTTGTTAAGTAAATCTGAATGCTTAAGGTCATATTCACAAACAAACTCCACCTGTTTAATTTATGGTGTAAGAGTGAGAAAAAATGGTGTGTGGACAATTTGAGAGTGTGTGTGTGTATATGTACACACGGGCGGAGGCTGTAGTCGGTAGGGGGGTGGCTGTGGTGTGACTATTCATTTGCACCAATCAGGCATCCCCACCACCCCCCCCCCCCACACCCCCCCTCCCC
>NW_015654065.1:175293-193649 GCF_001515625.1 Sinocyclocheilus rhinocerous
ATTCCCCTGACCCTTTAACCAGTCGCTGCTACCATAATCAGGCCCTGATTAGGCTGCTTTGGGCCTCCTTCACTTTGCAGAGAAGGTTAATTTGGGCATCAGACGGAAGCGTGATGGGCACAGGGGCTGGTGCTGCCGTCCGCCGGTCCGAACGTGCGCCCGCCAATGCTACCCTCGATATAGTTTGGCTGTCAATCATCGTCATGCAGAGTTCTCTGAGTCTCACGCTCTGGAAATCACATTTTCTTCCTCTTTGTTTTTTTTTTCGTTCTTTTTTTCTTCTCTCGCACTCACTCTCTGTCTGTCTTTCTCCGTCCGGGAGTGGGTGGGGGAGTTCATTTATTTTCTGCCCCGAGGAAGTTCTCTGATCCAGTGTGACCTTCACAGTCAACAGACGCTGCCTCGCTCACACCTCACTCTTTCTCTCTCTCTCTCTCTCTCTCTCTCTCTCCCTCCCTCTCTCGTTTTCCACTCTCACTCATTCTCTTTCTTCTCTTCTGTTGGCTGTGAAAAGGAGGGTTGAAAAAAAAAAAAAAATTCAGAGAAGGCACACCTCACTCTTTCTCTCTCTCTCTCTCTCTCTCTCTCTCTCCCTCCCTCTCTCGTTTTCCACTCTCACTCATTCTCTTTCTTCTCTTCTGTTGGCTGTGAAAAGGAGGGTTGAAAAAAAAAAAAAAAAATTCAGAGAAAGGAAGAAAGCGAAACAGAACCTCAATAAAGCATTACATGATTAATGGCGCAGAACAGGAATGGAGGGTTTTGCTGAAACCTATGTGCACTTAAAATGTAAATGTGTAATTATTTAGGAATGCACCATATATAGGTACCAACGGTTATCGATCGAGATTACAGACTTTTTAATTAATCAGACTCGTATACCATTGTATCATATATTATACTATAGCATACTGAATATTTCGGCCAATTTTAGATCTTTAATTGTGCATGCAATAATCATGTGTTGCTCACTTCAAGTTAATCAGTGTTTAAAAACATTAAGAATTGAACAGTCTATAATCCATAATACATGAATATACATTTCTCATATTGCACGTTATAATATTTTGATGCCAAAATTCACAAATACAGTGGTGTGAAAAAGTGTTGGCCCCCTTCCTGCGCGTGTGTGTGTGTGTGCTCACAGACCCCCCCCCATCTCATCTGCAGCTGTCTTCTCATCACTGTATGAGACACAATATCTTAAGCATTAGCATGCAATGATACAAAGCGTTGGCCCTGCGTTTACAGACGGTATTGTGTGGATGGTGTGAGCTGCAGCCTGTAATATGAGCAGTGTGATCTCCTGATCCTGAATCAGTGCTGAATACTGATGAGCCACTCTGCCCTGCTGTAGTTTCTGGTGCGTTGGCTGGAGCACGACTGCAGATACCAGTACATGGAGGAACTGCTGCAACACGTGCGCTACGGCCTGATGGAGGTCTCCGCCCTGCACTGTGTGGCCAACAGCCACCCCTTCCTCAACTCCAGCAGCACCGTCGCCGCCCTTGTGGAGGAGGCGTTGGACTACCACCGGTCCGTATTTGCACAGCCTTTACGTCAGACGGCACGGACCACACCCCGCTTTCAGTCATTGACCCTGTATATCGTCGGCGGGCGCAAACGGGAGGTCAGCCGCGTACGGGAACTGCGGTTCTTCAACCCTTCTGCGCAGGAGCACTTACGCGTTGCCGGGGGTTCGAACTGGAGTGAGTTGGCACCTATGCCTGCTGGACGAAGTCACCACTGTGTGGCTGTTATGGGCAACTTCCTGTTCGTGGCCGGCGGGGAGGTGGAACACGCCACCGAACGGACGTGTGCGGTGAGGACGGCGTGCCGGTACGATCCGAGGGTGAACTGCTGGACTGATATTGCACCGATGAAGGCGTGCAGGGAGCACTTTGTGCTGGGAGCTCTGGGACAGTATCTTTACGCCGTCGGGGGGAGGAACGAACTGAGGCAGGTTCTGCCCAGTGTGGAGCGCTACTGTCCTAAGAGAAACAAGTGGACCTATGTGCAACCGTTTGACCGCTCGCTGTCCTGTCATGCAGGTTGTGTGGCGGACGGGCTGCTCTGGGTCTCAGGTACTAATACATTACTTCACATTTAGCCCAATATCAGAGGTTCTAGGCCCAAGACATAAAAGCATTACTAGAATCAGTTTAACATATAATGATGGCTCTTTCTGCTGCAGGTGGTGTCACTAACACAGCTCAGTACCAGAATCGACTGATGGTGTATGACCCAGGACAGGTAATATATTGGTATTTATGCGAGTCTAATGTAGTTGGGTAGTGCATCTTCCTCCTCTATAAACCCCCTATATATATATATATATATACACAGGTGCATCTCAATAAATTAGAATGTCTTGGAAAAGTTCAAATTGTGAAACTCGTGTATTAAATAAATTCAATGCACACAGACTGAAGTAGTTTAAGTCTTTGGTCTCAGAATATTAGAATCAGCATAATAGAATGATTTCTGAAGGATCATGTGACACTGACGACTGATGAATGACTGATGAAAATTGAGCTTTGCCATCACTGGCAAATTTTGAAAACATTCTACATTTTAAAATATATTAACATAGAAAGCAGTTAATTTAAATTGTAATGATATTGCACAATATTTTTGTTTTTACTGTATTTTTGGTCAAATAAATATAGCACTGGTGAGCGTAAGAGACTTCTTTCTTCAAAATACAGACAATATGCTTGTTACTGCATTATTTTAGTTACTAAAAATATAATGTAACTTATTTTAATACATTAATATAAATATTAAAAAAATACTCTAATGGTTGCTGGTTAAAAAATATTAATAATTAATACACCTCGATGTAGTTACCATATTATAGTTACAATGTATTATACATTATATTTTTGTATTACCAAGGATTGTTTTAATAAGACATATTTTAGTGCTATGTCAGCTAAATGATTGACAACAAAGTAAAAACATTATAACCTATTGAAAGGACTGTGCATCTATTTGTGAAAAATGAAATATGGCATCTACCCAGATTAAAGTCAGTGGTGTTGCATACGCCTGTAACATACAAACTGCATTTAACATTGAATGGAAATGAAATATTAATTCACATTGAGCAAATGCTCAAAAAATAAAAAACAACAACAAACCAACCTCTACACACCACTGTAATTTATTAATGTTACATTTAAAAAGACATAAGAATAAGTATTGTAGAACTTCTGTGGTCACTGCAACTGTGTATTTTTCAAAGAGAGATATAAAGAAAGAAGAAGGGAGGAAAGAACAGGAGGCAGAGGCTCATTGGTATTCAAAGTGGCTTTGCATTCACCTGCCAGGAACAGCAACCCCCCACCCACACTACCCTCAACAGATGGTCGCCAAACACACACGTGTATATTCACACTCTCACTCACCACTGCTCGTGCAATCTCTGCGTATACACACACCTGTCACAAATAAATGCACACACACATGCACTAGAATATGTTAAATGTTTCAGTTAATTCTATAACTTAAAATTATTTAATTATTATTATTATTATTTACTAATGAAAGTGTTTCTCTTTCTTTTGTAATTCCCTCTCTGTCATAGAATCAGTGGTTAGCACGCAGTCCCATGTTGCAGAGGAGGGTGTACCATGTGATGGCGGCAGTAAAAAGGCAGCTGTATGTGCTGGGGGGGAACGATCTAGACTACAACAATGACCGCATCCTGGTTAGACACATTGACTCTTACGACATAGACGTGGACCAGTGGACACGCTGCACATTCAGTCTCCTCACAGGTCACTACACACACACACTCCATGTAATAGATATGTTTATTCAACTATTCTTGCAGAACACTTTTCCTTTCTTTAAAAGTTAGCATTTCTATATATACTGTATTTGTTTTGAAGCACTACATTGCATTAGTGCTACTGGCACCCCTCTCAAAAGTACTAAGGTGATACCATAGTACAGTGATGGTTGAGGATAGTTAATATGGCACTGAATGATTCATATACTGTGATATTTACATGGTGCTTTAAAGGAACATTTCACCCAAAAATGAAAATTTGCTGAAAATTAACTCCCTCAATCCCTTAATTAACCTTCAGGTGATCCAAGATGTAGATGAGTTTGCTGCTTCATTAGAACAGATTTGAGAAACGTATCATTACATCACTTGTTCACCAATGGATCCTCTGCAGTGAATGGGTGGCATGAGAATGAGACTGAAACCAGCTGATCATCACAATAATCTGGAAGTAGTCCACACGACTCAAGTCCGTCAATAATAGTCTTGTGAAGCGAAAGATGTTTTTAACTTCAAACCGTTGCTTCAAATATGGCTAAAATATGAGTGCCTCTATCCATAATATTGTTTTCTCCAGTCATCAAGCATTGTTTACAAGTGAAAATGGTCTAAACCATTTAAAAAAACAGTTCTAAGCAAATATGTCAATGGAAGCGTTATTATGAATTTTGGCCAGAAACAACTGTTTAAAGTTAAAATGCCTTAATGATGGATTTGTTTCTTACGAACATGTAGTTTTCATTTTACAAGACATTAATTGATGGACTGGAGTGAATTACTTGTGGATTATTGTGATGTTTTTATTAGCTACGATGGCACCCATTCACTGCAGAGTATCCATCTGTGAGCAAGTTATAGAATGCAAAATTTCTTAAAATCAGCTGATAGAATCTCTACAAACCCATCTACATCTCGGATGGCCTGAGGGTGAGTACATTTTCAACAAATTCTCATTTTTGGGTGAACTACTCCTTTAATGGTAGCATATTATAAATTCTCATTGTGCAGTATGTTACCTATTAAACTATTATTCTTCAATAACTATGAACTTTTGATAGGAATATGTGCAAAAAGGAAGCTAGTTTAGCTGGTAATAAGTTTTTAGAATCACAGACTTGGGAGACAAATTAAAGTCATCAATCAAAAAAAAAAAAAAAAAAAGATTACAAAATAAAGATTCATACATTCAAATTGGAAGAAAAAGTGTCTCCACAGTGCCTTAAAGGGGTCATAAAACATTCGCTTTTATTTGAGTAATATTCTTTACATTCTCCTTATAGGCCAAAATGAGGCAGGAGTGTCTGTCCATGATGACAGAATCTATGTGGTTGGTGGATATTCAATCTGGACAAATGAACCACTTGCCTGCATTCAGGTGAGTTGGCTTGAATGGTGCATATGTTTGAATGACATGTTGGATAATTAGTGTTGAGATGCCATCATTTGTCTGTTTGGCAGGTGCTAGATGTGAGCACCAAGGGGAAAGAGGAGGTTTTTTACGGGCCGACGCTCCCGTTTGCTTCGAATGGAGTGGCGACATGTTTCTTGCCTGCACCGTACTTCACCTGCCCCAACCTGCAGACCCTACAAGTGCCACATCACAGGATAGGAGCTCTCTAACCTTTCCGCTCATAACTCAAGGGCATTCCCACAAACACACTATGAACCAATGAAATCATGTGAGAGCCTATTGTACTTCCACAAATTGTGACTGGTGGATGAAACTGTCGTTGATCATACATTGATCTCGTAGAGCCAGTGTTCTGATGGATGTGGAAACCTTCGAAAAGAAGTTTAAAGAGTTTTTTTTATTGTCAAGCTTCACTGACATTCATGCATTTCTGAACTGGATGTGCTGTGGTGCTGCACCATGCTAATACAGTTTAACAAGCAGCGTGTAAATCTGTCAGAATGATAAAGAGCCACTTCTTGGCCCAGTCCCAAATGGTGCACTTGATGTGAACCTGTGGTCCGTCAAGTACACAAGATTGCAGGTTGTCCCATTTATCATTTTAACATAAAAAGGGTGTTCATACCTCACAGTGAACTTTACTCAACAATCCATGCAGAATTAAATCAAAAGAAATACGCAAGAGTGGCATTTGGGACATGGCCGAAGTGTTAAGGACCTGTTTTCATAGATTCTTAGGACTCCATCCACTCTCCATTCAGACCTTAATGTTCTGCCGCTTTTATTCACATGTCATTTCTCAGCCTGTGACAAACTGTACTTTTATCAAAACTCAGGATGAAGACCGTACAATTGTTTACTGAATGTGAATGACCACAGCTGCACGACAAATGCACACACAGCATCTTCACAATCTGCGTCAATGGCGGCATCTTGAATGTTCTCCATCCCACCACCAGAAACCCATTCCATAAGAAAACATGTAAGGGCACACTTTTTTTTAACATAATGCCTCTAATAAATACAACATTTTTTCAGTTGTGGAATAATGATTAACAATAGTGAGTTCTTGAATCATTGATTCTCTGGAAACAAACAAGAGACAAGCAATAGCTTTATTCCCAGAAGCTTTATTTTTTAGGGTTTCTACTGCTGAATTTCTGAAAGTTGTCCAGTCATTTGTGATTGCTAGGTAAGATTATAATCTATTTTATAATCTAAAGTATTTCCCTTTTTTGTCAAATATTCAAAATTATGGCTTTTCTATTTTATAGACTAGCATTTTAACGTTTTTCATGACATTCCAGATCCGAGTATTTTCATTTTTTCCATGGATGTGGGAACCTTGCAGTAAGCAGGTAAAGCAATCTCACAGACTCAGTGAGAAACTTAATAAAATATGGCAGGGGAGATAAAATGTAGGTCTTAGTAATTTTGTTCAATATATATGTTCAATAGCAAGGCAGCTCACTAAATTTTGGAACTAAGCTAATATGTCACCATTTACTGTAACACTTATTATTCTATTAGTGGTAGTAACGTACCTCATAACTGTTAAACCGTATAAAATAGTTACTCTGATTAGCTCAAGAGAATGAAAGATCGACATGACGGAGCTATGCGGCGACTGAGGTGAGAGAGACAGTGCGGCTCATTTGATGGCTCTGCTCTAATGAAGTGTGATGCCTGTGCCACACTGCGGGGCGAGGTGCGAGCGTGCCTGTTGCAAGAGGACCGGGGAGCTGAGATGGAAATGGAAGGAATGATTGGGATGGAGAAGAGGGGGAAAAAAGAAGGGTAGGAGGTAGAGAGTGATGAGAGGCTCCAGGCAATTTGTGCCCAGAATTGCATGGAGATTGCAAACAGTATGAATAGTTAAAGGAAAGGTTTGGGGTGAAGGTGATTGAGGGAGCCATAGGTGTCATATTTGTGGTTTCATGACTGATTTTGATTACTAGTCTGTGCAGTTGCCAGAAAAGTGCTGATTGATAGCAGTAGACCATATGACAACTTAATGTAGCCTCTTTCTAGATGTGATGGGTAAAAATATCGAATTTCCGATTAATCGCTATCTTTATTCTAGCTCTCTTGGTGTGGTTTGAGTAGCTTCGTGTAAAATGTATTATTTGTACAGCGCTGCCCGTCTTGCAGCTGACACTGACATGGAGCTGAGGTGACATGAATGCATTTACACTGCTATTATAATTGCATATACAATATTATGAGATTATTGGTTTAAATATGCCATTTTGAATATAGATATAAAAATGGTTGAAAATATGAAATGTTTTAAATATAAAACGGCCAGTAGGTGGTAACAGTCACTAATATAAGTCATTGAATCATTTAATTTGTTCAAAAGGACCGATTCATTCAGCAACCTCCAAGACCCTGTCCCAATTGGCACACTTCATGTGCACTTCTGGTCTTGTGGACTTACAATGGCCGCCATGTGCACTTGTCCGTTAAGTCCACCAGACTGTAGGGTGTGTCATTTGAGCTTTCAGAAGGGTGCTCTCCAGTGCCCTTTGCCGTCGCTATACTCCCGCGCTGCGCATTTTTGCCGAGCCTGCACCGAGGCGAGCTCCAAGGCAGACTTCTACCCGGCAGTCAAAATATTACGTCACAAAAATGTGGACCCAGAGGAAGACCGCAAGGGTTTAGGGTGCGATTTGGGACAGGGCCCAAGTGACTGACTGGATCTAAATGGATTAAATCATTTGCTCAACCAATCTGTTCAAAATTGGATTTGTTCAGGAACTAAATTCTAAGGTGTTTGCCTGAAGATGCGTTCTGCTATTTTTGTTTGGAGTTTTTTTTTGCAGGGGAAATGGAGCAAAAAACAGACAACAGGTGCATCCCAAATCACGTACGTATGCACTATTCTATGATGTTTTGTAGTATAAATAGTGCGAGTAGTGTGTTCACACTGAAAATTCAAAAAGAAAAAGTGCACTTTAAATACCCGGACGATGCACACGATGCATTAACCAAAAAAACAAAGTGAAATATTGGACACTTCACGCACTCAACTGTCGCAGCTTTATGTCGTGAAGGGGGAGGGGCTGTCAGACTCTGGTTATTAATGACAAAATAATATTATAAAATTCATACACTACATGGCTGAATACATGGGACGCAGTTACTGTGTCTAAAATATAAGTCACTTAATATTAACTTGTTTACCTAACTATTGTATACAATTAATATCATATTTGCCACCAGGACCGTCCTAAGCTGATGCGGGCCCCCCTCGATCCTTCAGAAAACATATGGTGCACTTTAAAGGCTTAAGAGGGTTTATGTATAAAACAGGGACTAATGACTATCAACATTTTTAGTATTTAGTATTGGGGCTTTATGGGGTATCCCTTAACACACTACCAACATAGCTTGATTCCAGAAGCCAGCAACAAATCACAGAACACAGGGTATTCAAACAAACTCACAATATCCATACATGGATTCACTATCAAGTCTACACCATGTACACTGTTTACATAAGAGTAGTGAGAGTTGATGCAGGCAGGCAGTTGATGCAAGTCAGTCTTCTTCTAAACTAATCATCTCAGCCTGTCCACTGTCTCCAAGCAGGGCCAGCAGCCTCCTATAGCCATTCCTAAAACAATAAGACAGATTTTTAAGAAGGATAAAATGAAGCATAGTACAAAGCAAATGGGAATGCTAATGGATAGTGCTGGTTTTAGCTTAAGTTTCTGTTGACATATAGGTTACTGTTGCTGTACCTGAGTGAGGTATTTTTTCCCAGACCTCTCTTGCACTCTGTCTTTCTAAGGCTCAGTGACAGAAAGGGAATAAGAGCCGTCACTGTGAAGGGGTGAAGGACAGCGACAACTTCTAGAACATTATACACTTGCTGGTCGTATACACCTTCATTCTCTTCCACGAAGGCCCTGGGAAAGAAAAAAAAATAGGTAACAACAGAACGAGAGACTATAGTTTCTAAGGCAGCACTGATCAATGTGGGTAACTTACTGTAGAATAGTAGTGGTGTGTTCACATGGCTGCTCTCCTACTGCAGCAGTGCACCGCTCCACAATAAGCTGCGTAACCTCTGTGCTCAGCCTCTTTACTGAGAGAAACACAACAGGGATTTGATTAAATAAAAACAATGAAATACATTACATTTTAATTTTTTTATCGGGAGCTAGGAGGTCTTTATAAAAGATGATCTCTCTAATTGATGGGTTACAATGTTTAAGCGATGTCTCACTACTTACTTGTGTTATTAATGTTTTGGCAAAATAAAGTGTGGGCCTTTAGATGCAAAGGCTGACCATATTGGGCCTGGTGGGTAATGTGGGTGGCCACAAGAAAAACGTAATATTCCACTTTAATGATGCAGAGGTAACATTTCTAATGCATAACAAATAAAGAGCTATAATGATAACTAAAATCATAAAGTAAAAAAAAAAAACCGAAATCGCATCAACTCCAAGAGAATAACAGAGCTCACATAAAAACTACACAAACTACCCTACAGGTTGGGTCTGTAAGATTATTTTTTTTTTTAGCATTAAATTGATTGAAAGTTACAGTAAAAACTTTGACATTGTTACAAAAATTTAAATCTAAAATAAATGCTGTGCTTATTAACTTCCTATTCAAAAGAAACATGAAAAAAGTGTCACTGATTCCACACACATATTAAACAGAAAATTAAGCACCAAATCAGCATATTAGATTGATTTCTGAAAGATCATGTGACACTGAAGACTGGAATAATGGGTGCTGAAAATTTAGCTTTGCCACCACAGGAATAAATGACATTTTTGATTTTTATTAAAACAGAAAACAGTTATTTTAAGACTTCTTTCAAAAGCATTAAAAAATCCTGATCCCAAACTTTTGAATGGTACAGGAATCGTATCATACAGAGGAATCATATGTTTGGAATCACTTTCAGAGTGATTTTAGCTGATGAACAATAAAAACATTAACAGCCAATGACTTGAAATGGCATGGTGCAGGTGACAGAATGCGTTAGAATAAACAGTATTGTTCTTGGTGTGAATGGGCCTTTATATGATCCTTGTCTACCTTGTGGTTCGTTGACCAGCATCAGACAGCGCAGCACCAAAGGAAGTGGAACTGTGAGTAAAGCAGGATCTCGGTCATTGTTCCTTTTCAGGAGTTCCAACAGGAAAGAGAGAACAGCAGCGAGTCGAGGGGGAGGAGCGAGACCTTTAAACTGGAGGAAGTTCTCTCTGCAGAGACAATGTTATTCCTAAAAGGTTGGTCATCTCCTTTTATACTCATGACTATGAAGAAGCTACATATGATTTTTTTTAAAATTGCTGTTCATTTAGATATAAATATGAAATCACATGACTCATACCTCAGCACATGCAGAATGCTCCTCCTGAGTCTTTCCCCCTGCGGGGTGGGTGTTGATTCGCAGGCTGCCAGCAGGACAGGATGATTGACCACCGCTCCAGTAGAGGGTGTGGATGGGAGAAAGCGGCTCAGGTACTGGGAAATGACACTGTGCAGCTGCTGCTTTAGGTACGCCCCCTGAGATTGGGACACACTCACTGCCACTGACAAACCCTGAAGATACCAAGACAATCTTAGTTATGAAAAAGACAGGGAACTTCATCAACAATGACCTCAGGATACAGGGAAAGGTTTCAATAGTCTGAATACAGAGTATGTATTGGATTTGGAGGTGCGTTAACCTGCAGGAACAGAGGCAGGCTTTCTTTGAGGGCTGACAGCATTTGAGTGTGTCCTCCACTGTCCTGTTGGAGAAGAGCGTGGGACAGTAACAGCACATCTACAATGCGGAAGAGCAGTTGCTGAGCTTTAGAGGTGGCCAACAGGTGGCTCCAGTGCTTGACCAAGCAGCCTGAAAAAATGTACAAAACCACCATAAGCTTATAGTACACAAAGTGCTGTTTGCAAACCATTTTACCTTTGCATTTTCAAGTGAAAAACAACATTCAACAAAAGATAGTGTACACTGTGTCAAATATCACCTACCTACAGTCCAGTATGCCAGCTGTAGACCCTCCCGGCTCTTGTTTAGCAGGTAAGGCTTGATATATTTGAGGATGTCTCCTACATACTCCAGTGCTCGGGACACCGCTGAAGAACGCTCAGAGAGGAGCTGGAGCTCACAGTATGATCGACCCACAGCCTAGTAAATTACAAATACACAGTGTTGGAGATACATTATGGCTTATATGTTAGAGCTTCTGGTTTGAGTGCGTGTACCTTGATGAACACAGCCATTGCAGGTTTGGGATCTTTGGCAGCAGCAGGATGTAGGCCTGCTCTCTGCAGCACAGACTCCACTTCTGGAAGTCGGAGAACCTGTCTGGTTAACTCGGCCAGCTGTTCATCCAGATTTCTGCCTGTACACACGATACCACAGCTGCTCTCTCTGACACACCCAAATCATTTTAATAATACCGATTCGCTATCACTTGTGAGCAAATTAGGGTTGAAGGAATAATTCGTACAACAAATTTAAATTCATAATTTAGTCATAATTTACTAATGCACACGTCGTTCCAAACCTGTATGGCTTTTTTTCTTCTGTAGATATATTTCTTCGAAGACGATTGAATCTTAATTGAATATCCGGATTAGTGAATTTGATCGCAATACATTGCGACTCACTTTAGCCCTTTATATAGTGCTGTGCTCCAGTCGGTTTTTGGGCATAACTCCTTGATATATATAAAGGGATAGTTCATCCAGAAATGAAAATTCTGTCATTAATTACTTACCCTCATGTCATTCCAAACCTGTAAGACCTTTGTCCATTAAGATATTTTTGATGAAATCCGAGAGCTTTCTGACCCTGCATAGACAGCAACACAACTGGCACTGGTTCAATTTCAGTTGAACCACTGATGTCACATAGACTATTTTAATTATGTCCTTACTATGTTTCTGGGCCTGGGAACGTTTCAGTTGCATTGCTGTTTATGCAGGGTCAGAAAGCTCTCGGATTTCATAAAAAATATCTTAATTTACGTTCTAAAGATGAACGAAGGTCTTACGGGTTTGGAATGACATGAGGGTGAGTAATTTATGACAATTTTCATTTTTGGGTGAACTATCCCTCTAAGCAATTTTGACAGTAAAATCATGGTGGCTGATTTTTTCCTCTCCTGTGCACCACAGAGCACTTCACACTCCAGTCCAGTAGGTGGCATAAATTAACCTTTTACATTGGTTTGCCAAAAGTCATAAAATGTTAGAAGAACCACTACCGACTGGGAAAAAAAAAGACTGGATGTATCCCACACAGATGGTTTACTCATTATTACGAATGGAGAAAAAAAACACACACAATGTTGTTTAAGTCCCACCTTCTAGGAAAAATTGAGCCAATTGACAATTAGTAAATATCATCATGTCACTGTAGCTGCTGTTATAGGCTCTAGTTCTTATATAAACTTGGGACTGCAGTGGTCTTGCATGACCAAAATAGCAGACCGTAAAAAAGGCCTATAAGTGAACTGAATTTCCCTGAAAGGGACTTAAGTGTAAAGTGTAGGATAGTGACAATTTTACTGGTAAAATTCTTAATACATCAGGTTGTTTTTACAAAAACCAAAACCAGTCATACAGTTTTAGAACTACACGAGGTTCAGTAAATGATGACAGAATTGTCATTTTTAGGTGAATTATCCCTTTAACCACTTGCCATACCATGTCCGCTATGACTTGATGAGCTCTTTGTACCTGCTCTTGCATCTGGGGCATCTTGGCTTTTATGGAGGTACTGTTGTAGAACACAGCGGATCCAGGCACGCACACATAAAGCCTGGGCCGAACCTGAACCTGGCCCAGAGCTGACCCAACTGACCAGCTCTCTGTGAGAGAGAATTTTTGAGCTCAGTAAAACCAGTCCAACTATGCACCGGAAGAAAGAGTAAATGGAGAAAAGACACTCACCCATTTTGCAGCAGGTGATTTAGATAGTGGGTTACCAGCAGGGGGTGGAGCATTTCATCCCAGCCGAAGCTTTGCATAATGGACTGGATGGGGTGGGGCTGTAGGTTTTGAGGGGCAGAGCCAGGCATGTCTAATGCCAACAGTGTGAAGCCTAATAGCATAAAATACCCTTAAAATAGCTACACTTATAGAGCAAGAAAGTGAGAGCAGGTCATAATATTTCTCAAAATCAATACCCCCCCCCCAAAAAAAAAAACACACTGATGAGTTGTCCTGTATGTGTACATCAAAACGACTGCACATTCATACAATTCCCTTCTATTCAGAGCCCACAGAGAAAAGGCAGCCATGCAAAGAGAGCCCCTGAGAGAACAAGAGTTCAATTTCTCCGTTTCCCTGACCTGCTGCGGCATCCACGAGCTGTGGCGGGGGGGTCTGGGAAAGCCTCATGCTGCAAAGGAAGGGGAAGAAGTGGGACCAGAGCGCCGCTGCCACCGCTTGGTGGCGCTCTTTTGCCACGCTGGGGAGAGGAACCCAACTGAGAGAGTCGACAGAGTGAGACGGCTGGCCACAGCGCTGGTGAACTCTCCTAAAGAGAGAAACGGAAAAACAAATTAATGCCAAGCACACACTTGAAGACTCGCAGTTTTTCGTGTTGGTGAGCACTTTATGCAATTATTCCCTCCAGAAGCAACAAAACGGGGAATAACCATCTACAATAAATTGATAGCGGTAAAATATTATATAAATATTCTAAATACCATAGCAAATGTTTTTTTTAAATGTTTTTGAAAGAAGGTTTTTATGTTCACAAGGCTGCATTTATTTGATCAAAAATAAGGCAACTTTTTATTTACTAAAATAAGGAATTTATTCCTGTGATGGCAAATTACGCCATTACTCCAGTCTTCATTGTTACATGATTGTTCAGAAATCATTCTAATATGGTGATTTGGTGCTTCAGAAACATTTCTTAATTTCGAAAATAGCTGTACTGCTTAATATTTTTGCAATTATATTCATAAAAATAAGTTAAAAAGTATAGCATTTATTTGAACTAAAAATAATTTGTAACATTGTAAATGTCTTTACTGTCACTTTTGATCAATTTAATGCTTGCTAAAATACATTTCTTAAAAAAAAAAATTTTCTGACCCCAAACCTTTGAATATTCTATAAAATATTCATTAGATATTTATATGATATAAATATATGTAAAAAAGAAAAAAAATGCTACTTTTATACTATTTTGCTATTTTGAATACACAGCTAATATGCCTTTCATAAATCCATACACTACAGTATGTGTTATCCAGCCTTGACCCCCTTGGTTCCAGTCTCCAAATTTCTCAAAGAAACTCGCTTAATAGCAGTGTGAGTCTGTTTTTGTACTATAAAGAAGAAAAGGAGCTTAAAAATAATAAGAAAAATATATGAGACAATGGTTAAACAGATGTGAGGAGCAGTTTGATGTTGTTTTCCATTGCCATTCCCATTTCCCTCCCATTTCCCCCCCATAATCAGGACAGTGCACACACCTGACGACTGCTTGGACAGATTTTAGACTCAGAAGTTTGAAATTTATCATAGTGTCATTGGCTTTTTGTTGCAGACTACAAGTGTGAGGAGCTTCAAAATAATTGGCCCTCTCTTCCTAAAGTCAGTTCTTGTGTTTCTTTCCCCCATCTCATCTATCCAGATTCGTCCATACTATTTAAATCTTCCTTTCTCTTTTCAACCTTCTTAAATGTGACTGCGGCCTTTCTCACTGTCTGTATTATCTCCGGCCCCCTCTGCCCTCTTTTCGTTGTGAATTCTCCTCATCTCTCCGGACAGAGGATTAGATGGAGTGTGCTGGTGTGGGGCAAGCGGTTCCTCCGTGGCCTGGCGGTAGCTGTGAGGCTGGGTCTGAATGGGAGGCTGAGAGCACGAGTCTGGCTCTGCAGCGGCTGGCATTAGCTCAGATAAGCAGCTGAAGGGGCTGTAATCTCATTTAGACTGGAGATGATCCTCCTGTCCTGTCATTCTCAGCGATGAAAGTGAGAGCGCCGGGAAAGGGCCGGGGCGAGCGTCACGTGTGTATGCACACACCATTGCGCCTTCCAGCAAGGTTGCATCTAATCCACGGAGAGCTGAGACAATCGATTAGAGAGTGAATTCATTAGCTTCGTTACCGCGGCGGAATGGGCCTTTCACACCCATCAACCCTCATTGTATAAGACATCGTCAGAGACCCCACTTAATCCCCTCACTGCGGCATCTTACACGCACACACCCCGTACCATCTGAACACTCGTTTAATCTCTCCCCGGACTGCAGCACAGATTTTGAACACACACCTCTGGAACGTACACACCGACTTACACGATCACGCCGGGCGCCTTCGTGTAAACTGACACACGGAATCACACACTCAGATAAGCATCATAAGCACGCCATCTGACACTGTGCGTAAACTCTGATATCTCCGTATCGCTCAACACACACCCCGTTGATGGAGGAGCACGTCCTTCACTGTGACATTAAGCAATGGTGCTTATTTCTGACCATGCATGTGTTACAATATGAGTTAATATGGCTTTCAAAATAGCAAGTAGGCATACTAGAGTGGGGACAGACGCCATGAAATCCAAATCAAGTTTTGTGGCTTTTAGTCTGTCTATAAGCTCTGAGGCTAATCAATATGCTAGTGTGCTCGTGAAAACAGAAGAAAACATTTCGCTTTTCATTTCAATATTAAATATGTCAAACCATTTGTAGGTTTTAGGCTATCAACGTCAACGTTTGAAGGGTGAACTGTGTAGTGAAGAGTTATTGAGTGAAATTCCCATCAGTAAGGCTGTAGGCTCGGTTTGCTCTAGGGAACATTTCGGTACAATTAATGTAATGCAAGCATACTAAATATTAATTAACAGCAAAATGAATCCTAGCTAAATTTTCAAAGCAACAGTCATAGACCTACTGAAATAAAAATTTAACTTGTGTATTATCTATATGCTAATTCAGGGGTTTTCCAACTTTTGAATGTGGAATATAACTATTTAAAATAATTTTCATTTGAATATATTTTAAAATGTAATTTATCTCATTAAAATTTTCAGCAGCCATTGCTCCAATCTTTATTGCCATGTGATCCTCCAGAAATGAGAAATGTCTTTACTCTCACTAAATGAAGAAACTAGAAAATATTACTAATTATTTATTACTAATTTAAAATGATTCAATTGATTTTGTACAGCACTTTTCCCAATACATTTTGGTCCAAAGCATTTTTTTTTTTACACTTTTTTCCCCCCTCTGGAAAATCTTGTGCAAATGTACTCCTAAATATTGACAAATTTTTTTTTAAATGTCATTCTCTTCCTAGAAAACATCAAAAACACTGATGACTCATGTTGCACCACACAGGTTTTTATCCAAACAAAAGCTCTCAAGAATGAGAATATCTGGAGTTACCATCTGCAACTCACTAACAATAGAAAATCATAGTTCATAGCGGTGATGTAATGTAACCCTGTTAGTTCTTTAAAAATAGTCAAAGAGGTGAATCACTGAAAATGTTCAACTCATTAATAAACCTTCAGTCTATATTCACTACAATTCTTGCATCCTTTTAAAGCTATTTTGTCCTAATAGTTTAAATGAATAAAAACAGTTTTGTGTTCTTAAATGAGTTTGACAAACAGCCCCTGCTGTGCTGAACAGAAACATAGAAACAGAGATAATTCTCACCACCTCCCTTCTTACGCTCAGTGTAACCATGCTCTCCGTTCTCCTGAGGGGAGACGGTGTGCACGGTGAAAGCGCAGCGGGAAGGAACCGGATTAATCGATTGGCGAGAACTCGATTAGTCACTTGGCAAAGACGCCACCGTGCTGCAGGGTTCACCATTGCGATCTCACTGCCCACACACACAGAGGATCGTGGCAGGGAATGCGATGAGGAGAATTAGAGCGTGACTAGAGCCTGGCCTGTGTTATCTGCATGAATCATCCGTCAGTTACAGTCTGCCTTACATCGCCCCGTAGCCGCGTACTGGCTAATTCACGTAAGGCTTGCGCATGCCGTCTCCAACCTAACAGCCGTAATGAAGCCAGGGTTCAATTTACCGAACCACATAATAACGCATTAATTGTGTCAGTGAAAACGCATTAATAAAAAGCGATACAACAGAACCACGGTGAAATTACACACAAAAAAACACTGCACACCTCGGATCACTTCCTCCTCACTCTTAACCTCAACATGGTTCCTGACACAACACATACCCCTCCACATGTCATCTTTTGACGTAACCTACACTCGCTCTCACCTTCCTGGCTATCTGCTATGGTTTCATCTTCGCGCCCTCACCCTAAACAGTTATCATCTCTTGATGCTACCAGTGCTACCGATACTTTTTGCTCCACTCTTACATCTTGTTTAGACACTGTCTGCCCCTTGTCTTCCAGGCCAGGCCGTACCACCCCTTCTGCCCCTTGGCTGTCTGATGTTCTCCGCGAGCATCGTTCTAAGCTCAGGGCTGCTGAAAGGGTGTGACGCAAATCAAAAAATACTATTGACCTTAATGTGTATCAGTCACCCCTCTCTTCCTTCTCTGCTAATGTCTCCACTGCTAAAAGGACATACTATCATAACAAAATTAACAATTTGTCTAACTCTCGCATGCTCTTTAAAACATTTTCCTGCCTCCTTTGTCCTCCTCCTCCCCCTCCTTCATCAACTCTAACAGCTGACGACTTTTCCACGTTCTTCATTAATAAAATTAAAACCATCAGTGCACAATTTTCCACACCACAATCTGTAAAGCACATCTTACCAGCAAACATATACTCATTCACAGCCTTCTCTTCACTCTCTGAGGCAGAAGTCTCCAAACTCATCCTTTCTAATCATCCTACCACTGCTATGCTGATGACACTCAACTCTACTTCTCATTCCATCCATGATGATCCGTTGATACCTGCTCGCATCTCAGCTTGTCTAACTGGATGAATTCTTGCTGGATGAAGGACCATCACCTTCAACTCAACCTTGCCAAGACAGAACCGCTTGTGGTTCCATCAAACCCATCGTTTCATCACAATTTCACCATCCAGTTAGGCACATCAACCATAACGCCTTCAAAAACAGCCAGATACCTTGGAGTTATGATTGATGATCAGCTGACTTTCTCAGACCACATTGCAAAAACTGCCAGGTCCTGCAGATTTGCTTTAT
>NW_015654065.1:196638-224480 GCF_001515625.1 Sinocyclocheilus rhinocerous
ACATCTCTTCCATCTTTATTTGACCCTCTAACTCTAGCACTCTCTATTCTAATTCTATTCTTTATAAAAAAAAAAAAACTTGCCCTTTTTAGACTTGCACTCTATTTATTTACTAACTGCTTGTTTTCTTAAAAAAAAAAACTAACACTTGCTTTCTCTAATCTTTTTGTATTCTATCCATTTGTTTTCTTTTATTTATTATACAATTAACAAAAGCAAAAAAGGCCTCCAACACTAGCTTGCACTATTCTTTTTCTATTCTATCGGTTTTCTTTTTATTTATTATATGATTTAAAAAAAACCTTGCTACGTGTACTGCATTAAGCTAAATGAGACTTGTTATAGCAATTGCATATCATTGCTTTTTTGTTGATTTTTGATTGCTTCCATTGTCCTCATTTGTAAGTCGCTTTGGATAAAACCGTCTGCTAAATGTCTAAATGTAAATGTAAATTAAGAGTAATTTGTAAGGACACGTCGAAGAGCGCCCCATCTCTTTAAACTGGGTCAGCGGGATCTTGGTGCCAACATGAGCCTGTTCGGGAAAAACCTGCTCGCCTCAGTTTTATCGTCCATTAATGTGCAAATGAGTGGCCTCCCACCCACAGATCCTGCTTGTGAATTGTGGGAATTAGTAGTGTTAAAGTGATTCAGAGTTTGATTTGGGTAAAATGAGAGGAGTGGACACTTAAGCAGTGGATTTTTTACCTTGGAGGTCTGTGTGTGTGTGTTATTTCAAACCCGGACACCTTACTCGATCGCACCCTAGCCACCTCTGACCGTGTTAGCCATGTAAGGCACACCGATGTCCCTGCCATGAACTTGTCCCTCCCTTCAGCTCAGTCCACACTCAGCTGTCTCCAGCCAGGACCACACATCTTAACGTCTAAAGTAAAGCGTGTGTGTACTCTCACCGTAATTGTGCCAGCACTGTCTGCAGGAAGCCCAAAGCGGAGCTGAGCTCGGACTGACGGCAGGCAGGCAGCAGCAGTCCAAAGCCCCCGTTCAGAAGCCTCTCCTCTGACAGCGTAAGATTAGGACTCGTCTCGAACACCTCGCTCACCCCCTCCAGGTACGAGCTAAGTGGCGCCCAGAGAGCTAGCTTGCGCGAAGGCTCGGTGGTCTTCAGGTAGAACTCGCGGGCCGCTTGGCTGAAGTAGGCAGCCAACTGCTCCGCCAGTGCGCCAGCATCCAGTCCCTTCTCCAAATACAGCAGCACGAGAGCCAGGTGGCCCCTCCACTGCAGCGCGCGCAGGGCCGGGGGTGTGGAGTCAGCGGGCAGCATGGCGAGTAAGTCGCACGCTCGGCTGGCCACGTCCTCCAGCTCCGCACACTGCGCCAGGACCAGGAAAAGCAGCAGGAAGTGCAGCAGGCCTGTGTCAGAGAGCTCCGTCATTCGCCTCTGGTGGAACTTTGAGTAGAGTCTGTGGACACATGAGACAGACATGGTCATAATGTGGAATAAATACTGTGCAGATACAATTCATCAATAATTTTAATTTGATTATGTTCTTATTTCCTACAGTTCAATTACTGAATCTACTGAATCGAAAGCATTTTATGAAATTTCTCAATGTATGGAGTCTAAAATTCTGAGTTTGCTAGTAAAATGGTCTCAACTAAGTCGGATAAATTTCTTATCCAGTAAGAAAACATGCGCATAAACTAAGATGGAAACACTTTTACCAAATAAATTCCTTAATGCGCATCAAAAAAGACGATCATAAAACTGGACCAACCAACGGACTGATCTCATGGCACAGCATCTGAAATGCTAGTTTTGTCATTCTAAAATGCTTGAGCAAAGTCTTGTCAAAGTGCTTTGTTATAATTAACTCCCAGAACTGAGTTTCCAAATATCAGGCTCCGAAAATAAGATAACATGACCACATTTCGTCTGAGCGCTTTGACGCTCGTAATTTATTGTATACAAAAATTATTATATACAGTGCCTTCTTCTACTGCAGCAAATAAAAAAAAATTTCGTGATATTTAGCGAAAGTTTATCAGGAAGTGATGATTTTGTTCTCTTCAACTGAACGGTGCTTTATTCACAAATGTTTTATGCGATATTCCAATTTTAGGCCAAGTTTAATTCGTAACTTTGGATGGAAACATAGTTACTGTGGGTCATCTTTGTTGTGCCCTAAATTATATCATCAACATAACAATGAATGAGAAAAATCCTAAAACTTTATTTCCAGGTGCAAAATAGTTTTTAAATACCAGATTATCAAAATCATCCTAGACTTTCAGGACTTCACTGTATTGTGATGAGTAGTTGGTGATACTCAGCCCTAATATACAATCAATGTCTACAAATAATACTCCAAATTTTCCTCATTGACTCAAGACTGATCATTGTTTAATTCATTCCAATTATATTTCCACCACACAAATGCTGCCATAGCTTTAAAAAGCTGTTGGGGTCCATCAGGATCAAACATTTCAACCCAAGTACTCAACTCATCGCTAACCTCCTCCAGACGTTCAGTCTTTCTGGAAAGCTATGCCTGTGAGCAGCATGTGCAAGTTTGCTTATGTGTGTGTGTGTGAGAGAGAGTGTTGTTTGATCCTCCGGGCACCACGGTGAAATGCCTTTAAAAGACCATGTTAAATGTCAAAAACACTCAGGCACACAGTGGTAGCTGCACTGTCGTGTGCGGCTCAATTTGCTGCAGCGCAGAAGGAGAAATCAATATTGACCTGCTCCACTCCCCCCTTCATTCTACTGTTGACTGTTTGGCCCAAACAGAACCCTGCAGGTTCCATAACAAACACACTCCACTACAAGCAGGCCTTTGAGCATCCGCTAAATGTATGGACAAAAACACATCACGCAAAGTAGCGGGGAGTCGAGCCGCGTCGCCGCCACAGATTGAGAGTGGCGCAAGCTTTTAGAGACTGACCCGAGATAGAGAATGAGCCAAAGACGAACGTAAGGCTGTCAAGATATTGTTTGCGTTTTTTGCCTGTCTAGTTGTTTGTTTGTTTATCATGGACAGCTTTTTGTTTTTTTCGCCTGCCACGAGCAGATGCTGCTCATTCCCAGACTATGAGCTTGAACGCGCTCCCTGCCGATCTCATTAATGCACCATGCGCCGTGCCTCCCACCGAGCGCGCTCCAAGCCCGAGTGCCATCAGCGCAGCCCACACCTCCCCGTGTGGCACGTGTGTTTGTGCGTGTATAGGGGAGGAAGAGGTGGTCCTGGAGCCGGCCAAGTCAGCCCCCGCCACGGCATTGCTGGAAGCCCGAACGCCTGCGTTAAGGTGAATTAACCGCTATGCTTGTTAGCTAATTAGCCTTCGCGTTTGCCGCATGGCTGAGCAAATTTTTCCAGACAGAAAAGGCATAGCTTTTCCAGAAAGACTGAACGTCTGGAGGAGGTTTCCAGACAGAAAAATTCATTATCCAGATTCTGTCTGTTTCAGCCTCTTACCGGAGCTCAACCAGGCCAACCGAATTGGTGACTGATTTGAAACCAGAACGTAGGGGTGACGAGGTCTAAACTTTGAAAATAGGTGTGAGTCTCAAGGCTTATTCTTACCTGCCCTTGATCTGTCTCCAGGGGGCGCCGCCAGCATGTTCCTGGCTCAGGTGAAGGGCCAGAATACGCAGGAAGATATGGAAGGAGTTGGTTGAGCGGTAGAGCTGCGCGTGAGAATTGGAGCCGACAGATGCAGGGCTACAGCAGCTCTTAGCCTGCTGCAACAGACAGAGGGGAGTCCTGCTGATACTGCCCAGCCCTGACACACCTAACCAGGGCACGGTGAAAGAGCTGTTCTGCATACACATAAAAGAAGAGAGTTCAGAATTAGAAGTAGTACTGAAGGGTGTCTTTCACACTGATAAAGTATAGTCTAATTGCAGCATTAAAATATAGTCCACATCAAATGTATTTTCAATATATTGAATATATTCTTCAAGTCCAATTCCAAGAAACCCTGCAAAAAATCTGATTCAGCATGGATCTAGTCGCTATGAAACTACAGCTGGTATTGTAGAGATCACTAGTGAAAATGCTTTCATTTGACATTTTTCCAATTAATAAATTATATTATCAGCACAACAACAGTTTGAGTAAATTTTAATTATTAAAACATAGTATTAAATTAAAATGTGAATGTGATCTTGCAGTAATGAGCTGATATGGACAAGTTAATATAAATATAATGTAATATAATTAATTTATTAAAATGATCAAAACTAATTACTGTACTTTTAACTTGTAAAACTTATTTACAGATTTAAATGGGAGAAAAATGTGGACTTCTGGGTCCCACAGTATGTCATGTATCCAGTTACAGAAATAATATTTAATGTCTATGTGATCTTGCAGTAATAAGCTGATATGGACACCCCAAGTTTGAATTAATATAATATAATATAATAATTTAAATTCTTAAAACATTGTTTCCAGATTTAAACGGGGAAAAACTCTGAATCCCACTGTACATCATGGCTTTAATAACCAAAATAAATTGCAGTAATGACTTACTAGATTTTTGCTGTAATACTCCCAGAGCGTTGTGACAGCACTGACATTTGGGCCCCACATCAAGCTGAGGCTGAGGCAGCAGTGGACAATCACTCGTATCTGTTCTTCCTGTGCAGCTTTCTGAAAATTAATCATAATAATATTTACCTTTCAGAATACACAATGTGCACAGTGCAAAAATGTATCTAATGCTATTCATAAACAGACAAGACAAACAAGCATATTAGCCAAATAAACACATAATACACCGCAATATGAAATATTATTTTAATCACCTTTGGATCACAGCTAGACTTCAGCAGCCCCATCACAAAGCTCCAATTATCCTCAAGTTGTTTCTGAAACGGCAACAAACTCACCAATGTAATATTCATTATTAAAATGAATAAAATCTCATAATGCGATACTAGTTTGTGTTGATCTACCTCCTGTTGAGCAGTGCCGTTCCGGTTGTGCATCCCAATCTGGGCCAGGTGTGTGAGCAACCACCAGGTGAAACCGTCAGGGTCGTTACAGTGCATGGGGAGACCTGGGTCACGGTCTCCTGAAGGCGTCCCCTCCAGGACAGTCTGCAGCAGGGCATTTACGTAACTCCAAAAAGACTGGATTGAAAAGAAAAATCAGAATCAAGAATCATACGAAATAACCATCTATGCTGACTGAGATTGTGTATGTGCTAACCTGAGTGTGTATGGTTTTGCTCCTGTGCTCCAGTAAATGTATGAGTAGAATCCAAAATTCCTTTGTGCAGAGGCAGTGATAGTGATGGCTGTTCAAAGTCTCTGTTGGTCTCACCTAGAGAGAGCGAGAGAATGAAAGATTGCTCTAACTCCTAACCTTTACAACACAATGTTTATGTTTGTTATAAAACACACACCTTATTATATTTGTTCATGGCCAGGCCAATGAGATCACAGAGCAGGTTGTTGACCTGGTCCTCAAACAGACTGATGTTTGTGAGCGTCTCGCCTGTCAAATTCACGAACTGGTGCGCATAAACTACCTGACCTTTCAAAATCACCAGGACCCAACACTCGTTAGTATGACAGTCCCAGATTCAGGACCACATGTGCAATCTAGAGACAGCTACTGCAACATACCCATCATCCTTTGCTCCAACAGGTGCAAGATCTCCAGAACAGACCAGTGAATGTCCAGGTGCAGATGCAATAATTGCCAAGATGGAGGAAAGAGCTGTAAAGAGGAGTTAGATTTTTTTCCTTATGCCATTTTCTTTCACTACTAGGGAGATTAATATAATAAAATGTACTTGTGCCGCAGATTAATACTCTATTAGTTTTAAACCACTCTGTATTTGGCCATCAACCTTTTAAAAGTCCATCCAAAGAGGCCAAAAGTGTGACTGAATGTGTTAACCGAGAGAGCAAAAATGCTGATAAAGATGTGATTAATTTGTGATTTCATTTCCATTAAATTCTTTCAAACTGCTCCTTTTAATGAAACCATCACAACCACTGCCATCAGAATAAAAAAATTACATTTTAAAATGTGTTTAAATAAAGTTATTTTAAATTGTAATATTTCCCAATATTACTGTTTTTTAATCAAATATGTGTAGTGAGCATAAAAGACCTCTTTCAACAACATTTTAAAAACCTTAGCAAATCAAACTTTTAAAGAGTAGTGTCTTGTATAGAAGAATGTAGCTGTATATTAAGTATTGTTACATAAATATATGTTCATATACTGAAAATAAAAATGATCTCTCTTCCTGTGTTGATTTAACATTCATTTAGTGACAAACGGTGTGTCTTAATTATTTTAATTGCATTTAACATTTTTAACCTATAGTACTTGGCAACAATGGAAGTTCAGTCAAAATATGGTTCCTCTGAATAAAATAAAATAAATCTCCCTATTTAAGTAATATTTCAACCAAATTTAAATTCTGTTATCATTTACTCACTCTCAAGCTGTTGCAAACCTGTATGAGATTTCTGTTTAACATAAAAATATATTTTGAAGAAGGTGGGTAACCAAACAGTTGCTGGTCCCCATGAACTTAGAAACAGAAAATAATCCCATGGAAGTCAGTAGGGACCATTAACTGTTTGGTCACCCACCTTCTTCAAAATGTGTTCTATTGTGTTCAAAAGAAGAAGAAAAATTCCTACAGGCTTGGAACAACTAGAGGGTGACTAGATGACAATTTTCATTTTTGGGTGAACTATCCTGTTAGGACATTTAGTAAATACATAACCAGATATTGAGGAATATCATCAATAGGCTAAAAGATATAATTTATCTTGTGAAAATGGCAGAGGTGTTCTGCAGTACCTTTCCCTGATGCTGAATCGTAAGAGCACTCTGGACGTTGGCTGGCAGATTTTTGATTCGTCCAATAAGCTGTGTGATACTGAAGAGCTCCTCCACCAAGACTGAGGGCAGTTGAACCTCTGCGTCTTTAAAGGGATGAACAGGACCTTCATCTAGGGATTGTGAGGGCTCCAAAAACCTGGAGCGCAAAACACAACGTGAAACCAGTTTCTGATATTATTTCGCTACTACCAAGCCACAGCAATCTGTTCTGTACCTGTAAATGAAGACCTTGATATAGCTGAGGAACAGCACACACTGCTGTCTCAGTTCCTCTGCCTCATAATGAAGACTGCTCGCTTGACCTGAAAGCGTCAAAATATAGTTATTCATATTTCAGCTGCAAAGTACTGTCAGACTGTAACAACTCTTCCCAAAAAGTCTGTCTCCAGATGCTTACCAAAATCATGTGAGCTGGACTGCACCAGCGTCTCCAGTTTTAACACCTTTTGTCTGAAAGGAAAGACAGATTGTCAAATTAGCAGACTTCCTGTTTCAGCAGACAACATGGCAATCCTCCAGAGCCAACACACCTGCACTCCTACCTGAACAAGCCAAACAGAAGTTTGGTCGATTCTACCAGCGCCGTTTCTGTCACCCATGGGAAGTCAAAAATATCAACCGTGTCCCCCTCAAAATCCACAGGAGCTGGATCGAGCTTCAACAGCAACCTAAACATAGAGAAAAGAGGATGTAAGTTTAACAGACAGGTTGACACGGAGTATATCATCATTATAACACCAGGACTTAGTACCTCTTCAGGGCTCCTCTGCTGATGTAGCCATTTGATGACAGTCGTCCTGTCTCTTCTCTACCTGGTTCATAAGCACAGGTGAAGCAGGGAGGCCGACTGGGAGCAGATTCACCATAATGATCCAGAGCAGATGGGGATACAGGTGGGGTGAGGGACTGCGAGAACTCCCCCTCCATGTCAACAGGATGGAATAGACCACTGGGAAGAGTTTTGTAAGAGACAATGAAAATAATGCAATCAAAAACATTTTAACCACGAATTAGACAATTTATTGTAATTAAACAACCATTTAAAAAAAAAATCATAAACAAAAAACATTGGCTTGGCTAGGCTTTAAGACAACCGTAAACCAGGAAAGACCAGCAAGTATCTTAGGTTGGTTTACGCTGTTATTTTTTAGCAGTGAACACTTCTCGTTCAGATCTACAGCGCTATATTGTGAGTTATTGGCCTGGAAATTGTATCAGCAGAAAGCGAAACCTACCATTTTTAACAGATACACTAATTTCAGTCATTTAGGATCTAATAACTTCTGTAATAACACTTACTTCAACACTTGTTGACAACTGCTGCGTCTATGAACGACCATGTATCACTGCACTCCCGCGCTACAGTCACAACAACACTGCGCAAGCGCACGGACATGTCGGTCATCCAAACCGCTCTTTGATTGGTCAGAAGTTCTCGGGGGGCGTGGTCAGGATCTGTAATAATATTAACGCATTGCAAACAGTGATTGAAACGTCGAAAAGTTACTGTGTGTATTTTGTCTTTGTTAGTAATTAAACGTATTAAAGACCGCGCAACATATAAAACGACAATATATTGACATTACATGCAAGAAATGAGTTATTGTCGTTTAAATCACAGCTCCAGGCTGGCAGTAAAGAAATAGGAGAGGTGATTTTGAATCGTGATGCATTAATACGTCTTTTAAGTTCCTTGGTCTGCCCCACATTACTCCGGTCTAATTAATAACCAGTACATCACTGTTAAGTAAAATTGGACCCAAGGTTATCCTGATTTCCATATGCAGATCTCCGCCGGCTGCAGCTTTGGCCATCACCATGCATACATTTAAAAGCATCTTTTCAGTCCCTGCATCTGAATGCAGATATCTCGATTTGATAATCTTTTATTCGACGCTCAGGTTTTATCGGCTACATTTATATGCGGATGTAACGGCATGTCAAAGCAACATTTGTCGTCCGTTTTTTCATTTCATTTTTACATCTACGACAAAAGACGAACTGATGTCATGTTGTAGCCTCTTCGTTTTATCCAAATTATGTTTGCGTCTTGCAGTAAGTACGAGGATCTGTACAGCTCAGCGCGCGCACGGACAGAAGGTAAGAAAGACAGTTAAGTAATGTTGACTCTAACCATAGTTTTCGCTGCCCGAAAGGGAGGATATATCTCACTAAAACGCCCTCCACCCTCTCTGGATGTGATTTTGTGATGTCTAAGAAGAACAGGTCACTGAAAATGGATGTCAATTGCATTTAAAAAATATATATTTTAAATACTTGCGTGCATGCAGAGAGAATCATTTTTATTTTTAGCAAAATGTAAACAGAGGTTGTGTCTCAAAACCTAACAAGCCCCCTACTAAGAGAACATTGAAACTGCTGTCCAGATTTTCAGACAGTCAGAATGTTCAAGTGAGTCCCATTTTGTAGCAATTTTTTAGTGAAGTGATTAGGTTATCCTAGAGGCTGCCGCCGTCTGTCTCAATCTATTAGTTCTGAATAATTTACGTCCATAATTTGTGAATGAAATGATGTTCCTGTGTAATGAGAGCACTAGGACGTGACAAGCAATATGCTGATTAGTGTGCATGAACTCACTGCAGTTGTAAGGATGAGATGAGCTATTGTCTATATGAAGAGTTCAGATGCAAAAGCCTCTAAGTGCCATCTGAAATTTTCATCTAAAATGAGCATTTTTATCAGACTCCTATATTTATGTTAATTTATTTCACTTTAATGGCATAGAAAAGGACCTATACATTGCCATTAAAGTAAAATGACTGAACCTAAACATAGGAGTCTGATAAAAATGCTAATTTTAGAAGAAAATTTCAGATGGCACTTAGAGGCTTTTGCATCTGAACTCTTCATATGTTGCAATATATTTGGAGCATACAGATGTATGGCCTATTTCGTCTTATTATCAACAGGTACGACCCTTGTGAAAACAAGGAATAGTTTAAGGGCAAATACAAAGTAGAAATGCAAATAGACTTGAAAAGTATGCCTGCTTGAAGGGCATCCTATGGCTATTTAAAACAATTAATTTATGTTTAACTATTTGACCCTTTTAAATTCACTTTTATTAAGTGCAAAAAACTATTCTACTTTAGTTAACCATTAAAAGGCCATGGGCATAATTTTTTTTTTTATAATTTCTGTTTTCTAATGCAGTAGGACTTATTTATCTACCTTTCCCCCTCAAATATTATTTTCAATTTTACAATTTGTACCTTTTATATGAAAAACACATTCAACATATATTCACATTTACCTAAAGGTCAAGGAAATTCAAACTATGCTGGAATACCTTCAGTTAAAGATGGCAAGTTGATGCCAGATTTTTCATACCAAGTCATTTGAACTGAGTAGTTGCAGGGACCCAATATTGTTTTTCTCACAAATTGGACCCACTTGCTTGTTGCCCCATGTCTGTTTCCCCCAGGATACAAAGAAAAAACAGTAAGGGTTAAGTATAAAACAAGTACTCAACAGAATAAATCCCTGTCTCTAATAGGTCTACAAAAAGCGTACTTTAAAAGTGACATACAGTTAAATCTCCACAATGAGTTTAAGTAATGACTCATATTTTACTCCTTATTGGGTTCCTTCCAAAAAAAGATTCCACCATTGTACTTCAAAACGTTCCCGTCTCTTTTATCTGAAGGTGCCCCCCATGGCTTCGTCTTGATCAATTAAACTGCTGAAAGGCCTTTTCCCTCAGCCTTTTCAGCACAGCGCTTTAGAGAAATATAAAGTTATCAGTCGTCCTAAGCGATATGAGGGGAAAAAAATAAGTAGTTTGTCTATAAAAATGTCCAGGTGCTTTATCAGAATCCCTGTAGGCCCTGGGACCCTTGTGCTGAATGTTCGCTTTGTGGAATGGATCATCTGTATGGCAGACCTCTGGCCCCCTCCTTCCTCACGTCCTTAGGCCGAGCAGCTTAGTGGGAATAGGTCCCAGCTTTACTGAAAGATTGACTGGGTGATTTTGAGGAGCAGGGAAACTCCATCCAAATTGAAATGCATGCAGAAATACTGATATAGTACATATCACATCCGTTCTCTGCCAAACCATGCGTCTGAAACATCTAAAATCAGTCCATAAATGATTCCTTTTACCAGTAATTTCTTTGTTATAATGTTTATGCAAAGTAGACCTAAATATTACTCTTCATTTTAAATATTTGTCTGTGCTTCCTGAACTCTGTGCAAAGAATATAGTGGAGCCCTGCAGTTGGTGAGTGAAGGTAAAGTTAGATAAATGCATCGTTTGCATGCCAAGAGCAACTAGCGATAGCACTGTGTCTTATTTCCGAAGACATCTGCATCAAAACCTGTAGATAGAGTGTGTAGGAAGAGGTTGTGTGGGTGGTTGTTATTCGTTTCTGTCAGAGAACCGTGACCTAAGGTGATGGACTTCAGGATTTTTCTGCTGTGGCAGGTAGTGTTTGTATGAAAGAAACTTAACATGTCTTTCTAGGGAAAACTTTCAGATTGTTTTACGATGTGCAATGTGAGACTATATGTTTTTGTAAAATGTACTGTTCAGTCATAATTGTCACAACATTTTTTTGTCTTTTGGATATAATCAGTATTAAAGTTGTAGTGGCCAAACCCTAAACCATTTTGTGTTTTTGCATTTTACTTTATTTATAAGTCTGTACATTGAACTTGAACATAGATTATTATTTATTAGTAATTTCAATATTTGTTCATGCTGTTCATTGTTTCTTTAATTTGTATTAACCTTTTACTAATACTGCTACAAATATTTACTGTTTGATAGTTCCAACACACCACCATATTCCCCACCTTTGTATTCATACCTGCATGTTACCAGCAAATATCACTCTTTCATCTCTTTACTTTGCTGAAACATCCTCTTTCAATTCAGAATGTTACTCTTGCTCCTTTGTTCCTCTGTTTATTATACGGTGCTTTACATGAAATATGCATGAAACACAAATGGACTCTCCAGTTCATAAGCATTTTCATAAGTGAATATGCCCAGTGCAGATATTCATGTGGACACACAAACTCTCACTTTTCAGATCATGGTTCTGGTTTTTTTGCCTGTTAACTCAAGGGTGTTTTCAAGAGCAGAATGGTGAAACCAGTAGACTAAAACAATTCAGACACTGAATTGCTTCAGCATATCATGGGTCTAAATCACTTGTAAGTCAAACCCGTTTGATTGCTATGTTTTTCTCTCATCACATCATTTTTGAACGTGTTCCTTTGATGCTGTATTTATTTTCTTACAGCCCAGTCTTTTTCTCTCATTACTTTTAGTATATTTCATAATTTTATTTCATTTCATTTCTTTTTTTTTAACTGTAAAGGAGTGTTTTCAGACTCTCAGGACACTTTTCATAATAATCATATCGGTCTTGTTATATTTTATTTCTTAATACAAATGGCTCGCTGTTCATTAATTAATTCCCTTGCAAGGCTTAAAAATTAATATTTTTTAGAAATATTGAGAAAACTAATGGAAAATATACATCAATGTTCACTGTTTCTATCATATTTCTTTTTCCAATTAGTTTTTTGTTCTCTATTTAGATTTTTTCCATGGACCCCCTGGTTTGTGAGACGTCCGCAGTTTGAAAAACTCTGGTGTAAAGATGTAGGTATTCAAATTCTGTCATCATGCCTGTCCAGTTGGCCCACATTAGTGATAAATGTATTTTCTAGCCATTTAGCATAGACCTGTTAAAGTGTCATATTAACATTGAGCTTAAGCAGGATACATTCTTGAAATAATATGACTCCATTTCAATGGGGCAACTTGTAGGACTGTACTTTTTGTTCGGACCCAGTGGTGATACCACCCTTCAGCCAATCAATGCATTTCAACCAGTCATCAGTCCTTTTGAACTGTTGAAAGGCTTCACTAAATGTATGTATTTAAGAAAGAGTGCTCTCAGCTCTTAATTGATACCATTGTGAATGGCAGGGCATAGATTGGAGAGGCCCGCTGTGCTGCTGCGGCTGCCCACACACCGTTTGCACTGTTTGGCCGCCAGAGGGCAGCGCGGGACCGGAACCCAGTGGCACCTGAGGGAGGAAGAGAGGAAAGGCGGTCGAGAGATCGCTGGCCGTGCAACACGGACTACAGTTCATCTCACGGGTCGGCGCATATTTTAAACAGCCTTTATTACCCTAACCCAGACCCCTGTTTTTTCCCCCTCCCGTTTCTAAATCCGTTTACTGAGGGTCTTTTATAAGCAGAAATGTGAAAAGTGCTGACTGCTATTCCCATTTTGAGGATATCTGACTTCATCAAATTACAGTTGGGTTTTTGAATATTTCATATTTGATCAAAAGCCCTCTACAAGCTGCACACACACACACACACACACACACACACGGGCCCACATGGGGCATGATCAATTTTTAAAACTCCAATCATTATGCACACATTGACCCACAATGCCCACTTTAATTTGGGTATTTATTAAGAAACCTTTGCACCTTTTTCACTTGTATTACTTCAAAGGTGCCTTTAATGAAAGCCTAGGCATATAGTGTGTAGCATTAGCCTTTTGTGCTATAAGTTTGGTGCTTGCACGTGAATCGATTCATGCACTCTTGTTGCTATCGAACTGCACAACACTGCCGTTCCCCTTTTAACCCCCCCATCTAAAACACTTTAAAATGGCCAGCCTAGGACGGAGGCCAATATTGGCCTTGGCTGTACCTTGAATAATGAATAATTCATCTGTTTGACCTTTAGCTGAAGTTTATTGGAGGGTGAAGGCGTCCTGCTGGCCTGCCTGCTGCCTGGCCCAGCTTGAGCTCTGTTTCCCCTCTCAGTCATGTCCCCTTCGATATCCTCGCCTTCTCTCGCTGTCACCAAGTGAGGTGTGAGGACACGAAATGTCTTGACCATCAAAGTTCCTCACCGTGTCTTGGTCTTATGTTTTGACTTGTTTTGAAGGTCAGGTTTGTTACGTCCACCTATATTAAACATAACCTCTGACCCAGCGTGAGCTGCTCAGAATCGTGGGATCGTCCTCCTGTATGTCTACCCTGTGAAACATATTGTATGTAAACGTACATCCGGTGTGCAGAATGACAGTGAGTGATTGCTCTGAATTGGTTGCACGTTTGTAGAACTACGTTCGTTTTCAATTAATCCTCAATTCCAGCGTCCCAACGGTCCCATGAGCTCTTTCGCAAAGAAATGGCTGACTGGACTGTTTTACCTGTCGCCTTAGGCTGGTGCTAAATGTCATTGACATTAAATTCCCTTTGTTAAGTCTGATTTAATTGTGTCACTGGTGATTTCCAGTGACTCAACTGGCCAAATATGTCAAATTCTGCTCGTTCCATTTCCCTTAGCTTATGCTCTCAAATGGGTTATATCTGCTCATCCTGTTTTGCAATATTAACATGTCATTCACGGCTAAGACTGAGGGTTTGAGTGGTTATCAAATGGGTACTTTCAAAATCTCTATATATTGATAATTTGTTTGAAAACATTTGCATCTGAAAGGTTTTATACCACAAGAATCTCCAAGGACAATTTGTTTCCTTCTCAAAGAAATGCTTACTTTTCCCCTATTATCCAGAATTACCCTTCCGTATATTCCAAAAGTTAGAGCTAAAGATTTAAATATGCTGAAAAATTTTAGTTTGAATATGTTGTAAATGTGGCAACAGTTCTCAGGAATACTTGATTCATTGGTCAATTGTGGAATTTAGCCCTGAGATATTTCAGTGTTTGGTGTCTCACATGACAACGCATATCTGCGCAACTGAAACGCATGGTATTTTCATGTCTCTATGTCACACAGCAAACTCGCTCTCTATAAAGTGCAGCAGTCGGTTCTGGATGCAAAAATCCAATTCATTTTCTCCATAGAGGAACTGATTTTTAGTGATAACTCATAAACCTTTAAAAATAAACTTCGCTATAAGTTTGTTAATCAGTAGAACATATTTTTGCTGAAGCTGTCAGCATGCATTATTTTTTAAATGATTGTGTATTAAAACAGTGAAATTCCTAATGCAAAACTACATTACCCATGATTCTGCAAAGAAATCTCCACTGATCAGAGACTTGTGACAAGTAAATAGTGCTGAAAGAACTCTTTAGTGCCTGTCCATTTCCATGAACCATTGTGAATAATGTAACAAAGTCCGTCTCCCTGCACTAAATTTTGTGCATATTTTGCAATGAACTTAAAATGCATTGTCATTGTTAATTTGATTGTAATTCGCAATGGGATCGTAGTTCTTTTCTTCATTAAAGCTGTTAAGTACACAGTCTTGTACTTTTGATCACCCCCCCCCATTTCTCAAATAGATTTTTGCTTCAAATCTGAGTTTGTAATGTGATTCACCATGTAGCTGGTTAGTTTGGTTCATGGCTGATAACTCTTTACCAAAGACTTATTTTAAAATCCCTATAGAGAAAAATATGTTCAGAACCAAGGTTGCTAAAAAAGTGGGTCGTCACCATAGCACCTTATTGTTTCATACCAAGCAGTTGCCATCATCATGTGTGTAAGTTATCGATTGCAATGAAGATAACTTGAAGATAAATGCAGACGAGATCAACAGTCTGTCTTGGTGTCAATAAAAGCTATTTTTGGACTATCAAGTTTGGAAACGTACAGGATGTTTTTATAGTAATGACCTCTTACATATCAAAAGGTCAAAGAAAATTTGATTTCTCAATTGATCCCTTTAATATTACTCTAATATTTTTACAGTGTTTGTCTTGTTACTATCCTGATTGTTTGGTATGTTGTAGTAGACTATTTTTAGTGGAAGCTTTAGGATTGGTAATACACGGGTAATATGATAAAATATTAAAACTAAAAAATAAAAAAAAATGCACGTCCACATATTTATTCATGCATGTGGTGGGTAGCTGTGTAATGACTAGACTAGTGTACAGTCAGCCCGCCTTGTTTGAGATCCACGTAAAGGAAAAATTGCGGCTTTCTTTGACATATGCTTCATTACGTATGCCACAAAATCTTCTCGCATTCATATGGGATTGACCAGCTGTGCCACAGGAAGAAAGATCATTTCTTGTCGTAATAGAGGGATTTGGCAGAAAGCGTCCAAAGCATATATAGGCTGTACCGCCTCAGAGCCGCGCCACCCCTCTGTGAAGCAAATCTTCACCCCATCTTGCTAACATCCTCTCACCATGTAGTCGACCATAGCACTTTGCACTTAACGTCTCCCTCACACCTTTCAACGACGTCATGTGCATTTGAAGGTCATTACAATATGTTTGTTCTCACTCGGAACGGTTATGGGCTGAAGATGCTGTCAAAGTGAGCTTGCTTTTATTTTATGTGATTTATTATGTTCTCGGTGACATTGTGTCACCATTTCCAGCCTCTTCAGTCCCATCATAAAAGGTCACTGATGAATCTCTTCGTCTGCAAGGGCGACATTAAAATACCTGAACGTAGCGGCTTACACTCTGACGCAAGGCTTAAATAAACAGGTGTAGACAGAGGAGAGTTTGTTTATATGAAGGTTTTCTATGTAGTCTGAGACTTGTATCGTGGACCTATGCGTACCGTAATGCAATCCGTGTGTAATTGTTAGTGCGTGTTATGAGTCAGTAATCATCCTACAGTGTGGTAATGAGTGTCCAGGCACATGTCAGGAAGTGTTCCAGAGGTTGTTTGTGCATTGTTGGGTTGAAATGGGATCTGTGTGTTGTGTGAGAAGTGTGGGCACAAGCACGCAGACGCACGTCAGGCAGATAATGGTGGCTATTATGGGTTTGAGGTTTCATTTGAAGTGCCAGGAAAATATCTGACACCTTTGCAGCGCAGATGTACACATTCACGCTTGTGCACACTGCGACCTCTGGTGAACGTGAGAGCCGGTGGTTTTTGAGACCTATACACACATGCTCGAATTTGTGAGACGCAAACCCTCACAATGGGCTAGTAAAGTGCTATAAGAGGTCAGTGTTTGTGTGTGTGTTTGTGAATCTATGCATTTGGTTCAAAGTAAAAAGAGTGTTTGAGTTAAATCAACAATGTTGTTTTAAAAAAAGCAACACTGATGGAAAATGCTAACAAAATTATTTTAAGAAGTGAAAATTATGTTTATAGTCATCTATGGAGCAAGGCATTGTATTGGAATATGTTTGTATTTTATCACCACTGCAAAAGTATTCCACGAGACTTGTATTAAACATAACACATGACTAGTGTGAAAATCACTTACCAACCTTGCATCATTTTACTATTTAAACATGAAAAAAGAAATATATGCAAGTTAATAACAAAACAGGAAAACATTGTCCTTAACATTGTCCTTGCCCCATATACTTCCAAGTACATCACTGCAAATGTGATTTGCGTTTGTTTTTACAAGTGGAAATTATTATCTGTGGTAATCAACAGCGTGTCACAAATGCTGTTGATTGGACTTTTATTGAAATCGCTAGTTTCTGTTTAGCTTATTTTGAAACTGCTAAACCTGTCTTTTGAGTAGCTGAAAGTGTGTGTGTGTGTTCACTGTGGGACAGAGGTCTTTACTTTCCACCCAGTGGTGAAGGGTCTGACTAAAATCCGGTCACACCTCTGATATGTAACAGTGTTTCCGGATTAGCATATCATTAGCATATCATTACCATGCAATTTCCTCAGCACTGTTTAGGTTAGTGTGTATGGACAAGGTATTACCTAATCAAGAGTTTCAGCTCTCCACACACCTGTATTTTACTGGTCTTTGATCACTACACACCCCGTGATATATTGTTTTCTTCGTGGCTCTCAAAGTCACTCACTTTGAATCTAGAAGATGACAAAATTAACTTCTGCACCCATTTAAAATGGACAATCTTTCTCTTCCAGGACAACAGGACAAAATATTGACTCCTGTAGGGGTACTCTATATACCTTTGCCGTATTTTAACAATCACTTAACATTATTTAAAAAAAAAATAATTTAATAATACTGTTAAATATAATCTTTAGCAAATCTCCAAAAGAGTATACATATTTCATACTGTACATTATAATGTTGTGATGCCTAAATTCACTTGCGCAATTCAAAACAATTGGTTTTAAGTTTAGTGTTTGACTGTTAATTTATTTAGACAGTTGTAGAGTGTTAGTATTTATTTATGTATTTATAATTTCTCTAACTTTCTTAATTACATTTATGTTATTTACTTTCACAACTATCAATTGATAGTGAAGGAACTTATTTCGTGAGGTTTTGCCAGACTGTGTCAAAATTAATTAATTAATTTTTTTGTTTTTTTAATGGACATTAAGTCAGTGGCTTGTCAAACAGACGGTTTCCCTTTTTTTTGTAAATGCATCAATGCATGGATGAGAACTGCACTTGTTAAACCATTACATGGGGTCTTTAATGACAACCCTCTTTTTTTTTTATTTTTTTTTTTTAGATTTTTTCTCTTTTGTTTGTATAATAAAAAAAGAAATTAAAAGAACATCAACAGTGGTATGAAAGCAACGGTACATCCTCTACCATGTGCTGTTTGTGCGAGTGTAATTTGCGTTCCTCTGTTTTCATAGTTTATAGCGGTAGTTTTTCTTCAGTCGGTGGTTGCGATATGATCTGCCAAACTGTGTTTCGATTCTCACATTACCCATGATTCTGCAAAGAAATCTCCACTGATCAGAGACTTGTGACAAGTAAATCGTGCTGAAAGAACTCTTTAGTGCCTGTCCATTTCCATGAACCATTGTGAATAATGTAACAAAGTCAGTCTACCTGCACTAAATTTTTGTGCATATTTTGCAATGAACTTAAAATACATTGTCATTGTTAATTTGATTGTCATTGATTGTCATTCTCACATTTCCATTCACCAGTTTCCCCATGTTTATCTTGGATGCGCCTGTCCTCTTTATCTGATATTAAGCGTTGATGTGCATTTGAAACTTTTCCCCTCTTTATTTGTATTTTTTTCCTAGGAACATTTCAATCAGTTGTATCCAACATGTGCGAACATCCCACCATCAGCCTTTTTAGATTCACATAATATCCCATCAAATGCAGGGCAAATGTTGTGAATGCTCTGGTGGATGTCAGACGCTGTAAATATACAGTACATTTAGAGCGAAAGATGGAGAGTGTGTGCGCGTATATGTGTGTGTAATCATGTGGACACATGGCAATGCTCTAATGGTAGTGAGGGAGCTTGTGTTCTATTACAGAGAGCTGTGTGATAGATGCGGCTGTGCCATTTACTGTGCAGTGGAGATGGAGACCGGTTTAGGCCAGGGCAGAAAGGAGGGAGGGAACGCCATTACACACACACACACACACACACACACACACACAGTGTGGTGTTTAGCCTCTCTCTCTTTAGCTCTGTTATTTTCTGTATTTCCCCCCATTTTATTTCTCCCCTTGATGTACTTGCTGTTTCTTCCCGTTGTGTTCTTCCGGAGAAGGATTGAGATGAAAAAGTGCTGAGGGCAACGCTCCGACTGAGGCTACAGAGAGACAGAAACATGTCTACATCTCTGTAGGCAGGAGAGATAGAGATAGATGTATAGACAGAGAGAGAATGAAAGTGAGAGAGAGAGCTGATGCTGTATGCTCTCTGCAGGGTGAGATGATGTATGACTGGAAAGGCCACATGTTGGCCGTGTGATGGATTAAAGCACTTTGTAGGAAAATTACCAAGAGCGCCTCGCCACCCCCAAGTCCTGTCTTTAATAAAACTACACACACACACACACACACACACACACATATCTATGCAGAATAAAAGAAAGTGTGTAGTCCAGATAAACACATCTGGACTCAGGTAATGCATGTTAATCTACATAAATTTACAGTCATTTGTTCAGCATTTAATTCAATACACCTGAGCACCAGAAGAAAAGACCTTGAATAATATAGTGGCGGTGGAAAAAATAGGCTGGTGTTTATAAAGTATGATTTGAGAATATAAAAGTATGTGGGTAAGTCTAAGTGAAATGGCATCTGCAACTCATTTGGCTTCTGTATTGTGCCGTATTTATGAGTAAAAACGGATGCTCAATAAGAAACAGTTGAGGACAGGACTGGATTTTAGCTTTCAGGAATCGATTGGATATTGAAAATTTGGGTGTTTTATACCAGAATGGACCAGTCCTGTGTATGAGTTTGCAGTCGATTGCGGAGGAGCTTGAAGGTCAAGTTGACTCTTGAGAGCATCTGAACCTGTCTTGAAGGTAATGCTTATTTTGAAAAGAAATCTATTGTTATTTGCTATTATTGTCGTAACCTTTATTATATAACTACGTTCACTTCTCATATTCCGATCTGAATTGATGATGATCCACTCCACAAGTAGTTACACTATCATTCAAAAGTTTTGGGATTTAAAAAAACAAAACAAGAATGCATTTAATTGATCAAACGTGACAGTAAAGACATAATGTTACAAGAGATTTCAAATAAAGACGGTTCTTTTAAGCTTTCTATTCATCAAAGAATCCTGAACAAATATATAATGGTTTCCAAATATTAAACTGTTTTCAACATTATATTAATACATATTTCTTAATCGCCAAGTCAGCATATTAAAATGATTTCTGAAGGATCATGTAACAATGAAGTTTTATAGTAATGCTGAAAATTCAGCATTGCCATCATAGGAATAAATTATATTTTAAAATATATTAAAATAAAGAAACAGTTATTTTGTTAAATTGTAATTATATTTCACAATGTTTCTGTTTTTACTGCATTTTTCTATTCAATAAATGATGCTTTGGTGAGCATAAGAGACTTCTTTTAAAACCTTCAAGACTTTCTTACAAACTTTTGAACAGTAGCATATATTTCAGTACAGTTCCTCCTCCTCCTCCTCCTCATATGGTATTAAGCGTGCCATTTAAGAAGATCTTCATTAAGGATTTCATTAAGGTTTTGATTGGAATTGTTGGATTCAAAATAACAAGTGTAGCAAGTGTGGAAGACTTGGAATATAGTGCAAAAGTCGTCATCCTCTCATCTCCATGGATTAAAATTTGCACAGGTTAGAAGTGAAGGTGAATTAATTATTAAAATTAACCATTAAAACATTAACCAGCAGCCCGCATGGCCTATGTGACACCATCAAAAAAGTAGTTTGGGGCAGAGTGATTTACATTTTGATGAACAGGAACTGACTCCATAATATGGGGACAATTTGGATTTCATGGATTTTCATGTAGTCTAGTGTATGGTTTGAGAAGTTGTTGTGGAAGTTGCTGGCTGATGCTAGAGCTCCATGTGGTGGGCAGAAATGTAATCGGTCGGGGTTAGAACCCCATAGCAAAGTTCTCCTTTCAGTTCACCTCCTGCTAAAGAAGCATATGAATATTCAATGAAAGAGTGAGAGGAGACAAACAGCAACAGAGAGAAAGAGGTTGAGGGTAGGAGGCAAAGACCAAAAGGGCTTCATCATTAGCCTTCCCTTTTGCCCTCAAAAGAGCTGTACATCATCATCATCTCTCCCTATTTATCTGCCACAAAAACAATGGGGTTCTCAATTAGGTTGAAACATTTAAACAAATTCACACAAAAATTTTAATAAACACCCTGCTGCCTGATTTATATATCTGAATCAAATCATAGTCATGAGCAGTAGTATTTAACTAAATATTTGTACCCACTTTATATTAAATGTTTTTAAAGGAATAGTTCACACACACAAAAAGAACATTTAATGAAAATGTTCTCATTCTCAGGCCATCCAAATATGAGATTGTTTATTCATCAAAACAGATTTGGAGAATTTTAGCATTAAGTCACTTACTCACCTATAGATCCTCTGCAGTGAATGGGTGCCGTCAGGATCAAGTAATCCACGCGACTCAAGTCCATCAATTAAATATTTCTTACAAACATGCAGCTTTTCACTTCACAAGACGTTAATTGATGGACTGGATTGGTGTGGATTATTGTGCTGTTTTTATCAGCTGTTTGGACTCTCATGGGTGACGGCACCCATTCACTGCAGAGGATCCGTTGGTGAGCAAGTTATGTAATAAACAGATTATTAAAATGAAAACGAATCAGGCAGACTTCCAATGCAACATAAATGGAATTTTCAATGAAAATTAATTTAATTATTGACTAATTTCAGTTTGAGATATTCTACTAAAAATGTAGTCACTACTTTGAGTCAGTTACCCCTCTACGGCATCTGAAACCCTGCAATCTCTTTCACTATAACCTTGTTTTTCTTCTAATCCCTCTGTCTCTTTCTGTTTCACACAGACCTATTTCAAACAAAAACAGCATCATCACCTCCAGATTGCAGGTCCATGGCACCTCCGCAGCAGCAGCAAGAGTGGCATTAGTTCTGCTTGTGTGTTTGTGTGTGAATGTTTACAGAACGTGTGTATATTGTTACAGTGTGCACTGCAGTCCACAGAGCGGCCCCGGTGTACAGGCCGTGGCATCGCGGTATGTGTCTGTACGTCCCTGAGGGGACATGTGTTCCACATAGTTTATGATTATGGTTTCTGTGGGGGAACAAGAAACAAGATGCGGCGAACTAGTGTGTGAGGTATACAGCAACACCCACTCTCACACAAAACACAAGAGGCAGGGACTGCACCATAGAGTTTTGCCTCTCCCCTTCGTGAGGTCTGATGTCTTTGTTTATTTTGTTGTTTTTTTCTCGCACATTCCTTCCCTCCTGTCATCTTTTAGATCTGACAGCGGGAGCAGCTCCTGGCAGCAGCTTGATAGACATGTCAGGAGTGTAAAATACCTGTGTGGTATGAAGCGCTCGCACACACACGCAGAGTTCAGCTGTGCCGGGTTAGAATTATTCATCACAACCCGATCCCTGTTGGTCGCTGAACCGCAGGATAGCTGAAGCATTAATGCTGCCTGACTTCCTTTATATAGTATTCAATTAACAGGCGGCATTTCAGGATGCTGTATTTAAGACCAATTATTGGCTCAAGTGTAGTAACAAAATATCATTTTTTGGGTAGACTTTTTAGCATCGTTTGTGAGCCAGATATTGATTTATTTTTCCAGTGGACTTTTCATGGTGTTCAATGCACCTGATGCAGACTTTTTCCTAAAACTTCAGAAAGCAGAAGAGCGGTTCATCGGAGTAATGGATTCCATTTTTTTGTACAATTCCATTTCTGAGAGTTTTTCTGCAGATGTATACACTGAAACCAGATGGTATTTATGGACATGACAGGCCTGTTTTGTTTTGTTTTGACATGGCAATTTGTTAATGCTTATAAACATTGTGTATCATTACATTAAAATAATAGGCACCACTTCATCAAATGAAATATAATATGCCTTAAAAACTGTATGACAATAATACAACTCTCTGTCTATAAATATATTGTTGTAGATATCTTTGACTATAAATATGGTTATCATTGAGTAGCATGTATTACTAATATCATCATTGTACCAAGACTACCACCCCTTTGGGCGTTTGCATGATGGAGAGAGTGGGGTAAGCATTTTAATTTAATTTAATTTAATTTAATTTTATTTTATTTTATTTTATTTTATTTTATTTTATTTTATTTTATTTCAGCAGTTACAAACATATCATTACGTTAAAAATCACCTGTTCAAAATGCACCCATTTCATGAAATTACTTGTATAAATATGACATTAATACAGTACTATGGTATATCAAAGAACCATGATATTACGGTCCCTCTGTGTTAGTGATGGGGACCTAATTCACTCCCGGACAAAACTAACATCACAGGTATTTAATATCTGATGAGAATGCATCATCTCAGAGTTCACTTTCTCTAAATTTTATAATCTAAATACTCTTAACGTTTGATTTATTACTAGAGACCGTTGCTAGACTGTGTAAATATAGAGTCATTTTCATGGCTACAATAACAACTAACAAAACACACCTGTAATTAATGTTGTGGGTGCGTTTGCATTGTGTTACACTGATACGCCCATTTGCGAGAACGTTCAGGCTGAAATATGATTATCACATTAAACCCAGATATGGTTAGTGTGTGTGTCATGCAGGAGCTGATGGAGATGATCAGTGTTTTGATGGCAGTCTGAGGGCTGATCCTGGGCGAGATGCAGAGACTGAAGGCGTGTGTAATTGATAGTGACAGTCCTCTCCTACATTTAATTGCTGACCATGAATCAGATTACTTCCTCAAACTGCTTTCATTAGCGCTGAGAGATCTGTGGCAACACAGCTCGCACTGGATTCATATTGGCCTGCGGTGGGATGTCTGTATATGTGGGTGCTTGTGATTTCCATATCCTGATAGATGACTTATTTGATTTGCGACATGATGGATTATTTTTTGGTATAGTAGCTAAAGCTAGTATCTCAATCTTGTATCTTCAAGTTTAAAGCATGTTTGCTATTTCCAACAACAGCTCTCTTGAAGTGGCAGTTCCAGTCAAATTAAAGTCAGCATGAGGGCAAAACTGATTCTTTAATTTCTTCAAGTCAAGTCAAATTTATTATATAGCACTTTTCAAAATACACATTGTTTCAAATTGGCTTTATAGCAAATTGATGTTTATGTTTATAATATCGGTAACACTTTAGTATAGGGACCAAATCTCACTATTTACTAGTTGCTTATTAGCATGCCTATTATCTTAATATCTTAATATCAGTTTACATTTTGTATCAATACAAGCAATTAAGCAGTTGAGATATGCTACAGTATATGTTATTTATCGCCCAACATGAGTATACTGTATATATGTAGATAAAGTTGGACATACTTATATATCCAAATTTATATAAAGAGCTGGGCAATGATATAGTGACATTTTTCAATGAAATAAAAAACATACAGTTTCTTAATTCACATCTCTGTTTATGAATGATTCACCATTGCATGCATTTCCACCAATCCCTCTTCATGTATAAATTCCATCCATCCATCCATCCATCCATCCCATCCCATCCCATCCCATCCACGGATAAATTGTTAGTGGGGACTGGAAGTGTATCTTTGTTGATAAAAGATGGTTATAGTTACTAATATTTTTTTTCTGTTTTTTTTTTTTCTGTGATACTTTACTGCACTAACAAAAAAGTATAATGCCTTTCTCATAGTAGGTTTGTAAGGATGGTTGCATTGTGTTTGTGAGATGGGGTGAGCGGGGTAAGTTGTGCCACTTTTTCTTCATTTAATATATATACAGTACATTTTAGTTGATAGTGGTAATGTTTTTCTAGCATTAAAAACTGCTTCCAACTTTTATCACTTGCATATCTCAATCATAGGCATCTGTATATGAAGCGCCCTGTCTAAATATACTGTATAGTCTCTTAGTCTCAATAATAATACATAGTTTTGCTAGATTAAGGGGCCAGCACAGCTTACCCCCTGATGCATTTTACCCCACTCGTAGTCTGAGCCTCACTACACTTATTTTAGTCAGTGATCTCTGTGAGACGGCCTGCTGTTACAGTCATTTCTGTGAGGTATACTGTCATCTCTGGAAGACACTTTTACAGTCATTTCTGAGGTATTTTAGTCAGTCATTTCTGGGAAATACTGGAGTCAGTCATGCTGAAATAGTATAATATACTCTGAGGATGACAAGCATGTCATTGAAGTTGACATTTGAGCAAAAACACTTTGAAAGGAAGCCTATGCTATTAGAATGACTCTCACAGTGGGGTTTATCAGCCGTCATCGCTGTCAAATGAAAGTGTTCTTCAGTTTGCTGCGAGTTTGTTCACAATTACATACCGACAATGTAAAATAAAGCATGTACGATGATTTTTCAGCCAGACAGCGGGAACTAAACGGCATTAGTACAGGTTGAATGGAGACAGCCTTAGTTGATTCACTAGCGTTAGCATTGCGGCCACATGTGACCAGACGCGGACCCTGTACACAGCATGGGGGAGTGTGCTAGAGATCTCCCTGCTGCTATCCATCAGCGCAGGTCTGGGCTAGCCCGAGCTCGGCTCCTACTGAGCGTAATGGGGTGTAGGATAGCCGAGGGAGCAGTGTGCGCTGCGCTAGGCTCGGCCCTGGCAGCATTATAAACTTACTGTGTGATTATTGTCAGAGCGGGACTCTACCGCCTGGGGGGTCCGCTGTGATGGGTAGTGTGTCAGTGAGGAGAGCGAGAGAGAGAACACAAGCCGAAGGAGAGAGAGTAAGCAAGGGGGAGGGGGAATATAGATGGTGTGGTAAACAAAGGGAGCTGGAAGAGAGAAATACGATGGAAGAGAGGGACAAGCAATGGAGAATCAGTTAGAAAGCAACTCTACGGTGGGGGAGAGAGTGAGAGAGATGGAAATTAGAGAAAATTGTTAAGAGCTTGACTGTGCCAAGATTGTTTTTCCCTTTTTTTTTTCGCCGCCTCTAAACGGCGGAGATGTGGCCTGTCTCTGGCGAGGAGAGGGAACTCAATTTGGGACAATTTACTCTGCAGTCTTCTCGCTGATATACCTTCGGGACAGAGAATAGGGAGCAAATGAAACTGAAGGAAGATAAAATCAGCGAGACACTGACACACACAAACAGAGACGCATGCTCACACTCTCGTGCCGCACACACACGGATTTCACTTAGTTAGCTTGAACTCTCCCAGTTGGTTGATATGATTCGGTCTCTATGGCAATGAAAATGAAAAACCTTTGAAAGGGTCAAAGGAAAGCCACTGGATTTGATTTAGCTCCACCCTGAAGATAGATGTGGCTAGACGGGGTGTGTGTGGATGCGTGAGTGTGTCTGCTGTGGATCTTTTATGCCCTCTGTTTGCATGGCACTACCCTTACGCTTCCATTTGACCTTTAACCTCACATTTTATCATACAGGGCTGACAATGACATTGTGTAAGCAGCCCAGTGTTGGGGAAGTTATAGTTAAACTACACAAGTTACTAAAAAGTGAACTGAAATAGCTTCAGATACATAACTATACTTTGATATTGTCTATATTTTTTATCAGAACCCTGTTTTTTTGGTTTAAAAATTGATATTTGGAATGATTGAACACAGCAGTCACAGTAGACAGCTATAAACTAACAAAATAAGTGTAGAATAAATAAAACCAGAATAAATGCTGATTTTTATACCGCAGTCAGAAACGGTAATTAATAGTACACCTTTTTAAAACGGACACCTAAAAATGCAATGCAGACTGTTTGTCCCAATAACCACATTTGTGGTCTTTGCACTTGACCATGTAGCCATGTAGCCAATCAGCAGTAAGGGGCGTGTCTACTTATGATGTGGAGGAGAGAGCGCTCAGTGCACAGGACGGACGTTAGCCGAGCCGAGCGACGACAGAAAGATAGAGATGGCGGATAAAAAACAAAAGAGGAAAACGTCTGCGGAACAAAAGAAGGCTTACGATATAAGGCAAGAAGTAGGACCCATGTAAATATCGGATCAGCTTTCCAGCACTGAGAGTACTCAAGGAGCGGAAGGCCTGCGATCGGACGCTGAGATTGCTTTGTTTTGTCTCGATAGGTGAGTAACACCGTGTCTACACCGGACGCACTGCAACAGCTAAAGTCTGTCTACACGGGACGCGATAAAGCAGCCATATCACCCTGCAGCCCAAGACTGGTTGCCCACTGAAGCTAAGCAGGGTTGAGCCTGGTCAGTACCTGGATGGGTGACCTCCTGGGAAAACTAGGTTGCTGCTGGAAGAGGTGTTAGTGAGGCCAGCAGGGGGTGCTCACCCTGTGGTCTGTGTGGGTCCTAACGTAGTGACGGGGACACTATACTGACAAAAAGCACCGTCTTTCGGATGAGACGTTAAACCGAGGTCCTGACTCTCTGTGGTCATTAAAAATCCCAGGATGTCCTTCGGGAAAAGAGTAGGGGTGTAACCCCGGCATCCTGGCCAAATTCGCCCATTGGCCTCTGACCATCATGGCCTCCTAACAATCCCCATATCTGCTGATTGCCTTCATCACTCTGTCTCCTCTCCACCAATAAACTGGTGTGTGGTTGGCGTTCTGGCACAATATGGCTGCCGTCGCATCATCCAGGTGGATGCTGCACACTGGTGGTGGTTGAGGAGATTCCCCCCTTT